>NC_071102.1:30150000-30450000 GCF_024256425.1 Clarias gariepinus
TAGCAAAAGATGCCAACGGACAACAGTTCCAGGGTGCGAAATGAATGCTTTACCTCTTAATTGATCAAAAACTCTTGCTTGAAGGTTCAAAAGGTTTTTTTCTTCTCCTCTTTAAAAAAAATGACTGTCATGCTAATTTAGTGGTGCTGTCTTAGTGAAGGTGTAGGACAGTAATGCTCAGGGCTTGACTCCATAATGGCTTTAGGGCAGGTTTATGGAGCACACAAGCCCAGCTGTGTCAGTTAAGTGGCTCATTTTCTGTGTACAGGTCATGAGTGTGTAATTTATGACTTCAATTTGAACATGTGTGATTTTTTTTTTTTTCTTACGGAAATGTCTACAGAAAACCATAATAGCATGAAGAGGACCTGTATAATGATTGAAAGCTTTATAGAGCAAAGGCTCTATGAAGGCATCTATTTCTGGATAGATTTGCTGATCTGGGTGATGATTAGTGGTATACGTTTGGCATAATTTTCCTCATGTCTCATCTACACTACAGGATTATGAGTGATCAACAAATGTGGTGTTCGAAATCAGCCACACTCATTCCCTCCACAATGCTACGATAATGTGTGCATGTGTGTGTGTGTGTAATGGTCTAGTGATCAACTAGTGCCACCAAAACCTGTTCCTGGAAAGCTTAAATGAACACGCTGGCATTTCTTTAATACTGTTCCTACTAGGGCTCAATACTCTAATATAATATTGATATCATGACAGGGTGGCCTACAAGAAAAGAGTGACAGCCACTACAAAGACAGCAGCAGGAGAGAAGTCCTAGTTGGAACTCGATTGAAAAGCAAAGTCCTTAAACAGTTCTTACCCATCAACACATGGTCTCCACAATCCCTCTAAATGTATGGGATCTGGCGCCGAGGCATTAGCAGCAGATGCTTCAGGTCCCGTAACTTGCAAGTTGGGGCCTCCATGGATCATAATTGTTTGACTGCATCATCGCTTCACTGCCTGTTCCCTTCCTTTGAACACATTCCATAAGTATAAACCATGTCATCACAATTTGGCCATTGTTAAAGTTGCTCATATCCTTACAGTTGCCCGTTTTTCCCTGTTTTGCATGGATTAACTTTGAGTATTAAATCGTTCACTATCGCCCAAACCCCCCATCCCCCTCACCTCATAGGATTGACCCCCCCCTCCCCCTCCCCCTCACCTCACCCTGCAATGGATTGGCACCCTGTCCAGGGTGTACACCACCTCATTCCCTAAGTTTCCTGGGATAGGTTCCAGGCCCCCTGTGACTCTGTATAGGATTAAGCAGTATAGAAAAAAAGTGAGTGATTAAGTAACATTGCTGTGTTACAGGAAAAATAAAAAACTTTGATGTTTGCTGTTATTGGAAATAAGTGAACCTCGGAGTGGTAACAGTAACTCCGTCATCACTGGTTACTTTCCTTTTTAAGTATGCTTTATGTCCATTACATCACATCCTGTGTAACTGGAGCTTTGTGGCTAAAAAGGTGGTTAAATTCGAATAAAACACTCTTTGAAAAAGTGTTAATAGCACAAAGTCTAAGCATTAAATGATTAAAGTATCCTACAATATCCGGACATGTGAAATGTGAATGTGGTGCAGGTCCGGGAAGCCCAAAGCATTGTTTTAATCAAGGATCAGAGGCAACTTTAAGGAAATTAATTCTGTGATCATTTTCTATGACTGTAATGAACCAGAAAATAGATTCACATGTTGGCCCTGTGAGGCTGCTCCAATCAAAACAGGTCTGCATATCCCAGTACCCTACCTTTGACAACATGCCAGCTGTTTCCATTTGAACTACATCTTCTTAGCCCAACTGTCAAAGCCAGAGCCAAGATGGAGGATGTACAGCACATTCAGATACATTAACAACCTTGTTACCACTGATAAAGGCCTCACACGGCCTGGAATCTTCTCCCGGGCAAGACAAATCTAAAAACGGAGTATATGCCGCATATCTGAGTGAGAACGATTAGCCTTCACTGCAGTTGATTTATGTATGGCGGGGGCAATCCTTTTCTCGTGTGTGTGCAGCAGTCATTTCCTCCTGTCTGTAATTCCCAGCATTGCCTATGTGTGAAAGCCCCTGATACTCTGTTAGCCCCGAGGTGTAATGCTTGATAATATAACTACTGCTGCCGTCAGAGCGTCTTCTGTGCGAATACATTACAGGAGCTTGGGACTCCGAAGATTTATATGAGAGTGGAGCGAATGAGGGAAGTGTGAAGAAATATGCATTGATTAAAAGCCCAAGATAGTGCATCCAATACCGCCCAAAGTACATCAGTTATTTTGCATTCTGACACAGCGATTGATAACTCATAAACACGAAGCAGGAATGACAAATGCAGATGGAAAGTGGCTTTGACAAAAGCGATAACAGCATCAGTCTCCGGGGGCCACGGAGGTACGGGCGCGAGCTGTTTAAAATATTTAATCATTTTGTGAAGGCTGCAAGATGTTGTTTGACCCTGGAGGAGGGTGAATGTCACATGGATCAGAAAATTGCCAAGACTTTGAAGTGAGACGAGGAGGGGAGCGGATTCTGTAATAACTCCTACTTGATGTATTGTAATTTTCACACGTTTTTCTGTCTCTCTCTCTCTTTCTCTGTCTGGAGGATACGTAGAATCATCTAATCCCAAACAATATGGGAGAAAGAGAGAGAAAGAGAGCGAGAGAGAGAGAGAGAATGTGTGATGGATTGAACGTTATCAGACAACTGCATCGGAGCATACAGCATATATTGCTTGTTGCCCATTTGCGCACCTCTGGTTAATACACAATAGCGCAATGTTCATGGCAATTTTCATACATCACTGTACTGGGCTATGGATGAGTGTCAATAGCTACATTTATCCTGTTAGAACTTGAATGCTGTCACCCCAGTTGCAAAGAAAGAACATTTACAAGAAGTCTAACAGACCTTTTAGAATAAAACAGGGGTAGTAGACCAGTAGGGAATAACGCACCCAATGTAAATGACCCAATTTAATTATAGTAAAGACACCTTTCTGGAAAATGAGTAAGTAGACCATGAGGAAACTACTCAAGCAGAAGTTTTAGTGTCTATTATTATGTTAGTGTCAGAGGTTGGGCTATGATGTATTTTTCTGTTCTATATACAGTATATATATATATATGAATATAAATGCAATATAAACCCAATTTTACCTGAATAATTACACAACATAGTATAGTTTTCACTATGTCTGTTGAAAAAGAAATCACATTTTAAAGATTCATTGTTCTGTTGTTGTCTGTATTAATGCTAAGATTTTTGATCATTCGTGAGTCCTTCATTGATTCTTTTTTAAGAAGCACTTTATCGTGATCAGGGTCACAGTGGATCTGGAAGCTTTCCAAGGAACACTGGGAACAAGATGTGAGCACATTTTTTTTTTTCTATTTTGGAAGACCGAAGGAAGTCTGAGAAGTTGAAGAAAAGTCTCATGAGATCACAGGGAGTACATGCAGAACACCACAGAGACAGAAACCTGAACTCAGGACTGAACCAGTGACCCTGAAGCTGAGAGACAGCAAGGCAGTTTAATATATAATTTTCTACTATATACAGTGATGTGCAAAGGTCTTGAGCCACCCTTCACTTCTTCATATTAAATTAAATTGGGGAGATTAAATTAAAGAAATGGGAACAAATGTTTTACTATGACAGGCTGCAAAGTGCAATACAAATTTAAAATCTAAAGATACAGTACAATTTAAAAATGAGTTGTCTATGTACTGTAGCAACGTCAGCAGCAGCCTTATTTCCCCATCGCATCTGTTCGAAACCACTCGGCACTTAGAATCACTGGTATACTGATCACCGGCCTGATCATTTGTTATCATTTACACCTGATTCTCACCGGTTCATACCTTAAGTTTTTTGGTTTTGTTTTTTATGATGATTGAATGATTCATACAGATACAGTCACTGGTCACTGCTAGGCCATACAGTACAACAAAATACATTCCTCTAAACCTGCTCAGATACAGGGATAAAAACCCCAAAAGACATGGAGAAGCCTGGAGAACTATTCCTAAAGACTACATAAAAAAAAATAATAAAAAAAAACACAAAAAAAGTCTGACTCTTTCGAAGCAAAATATAAAGAAATGAGGGGGGCTCAATACATTTGCACAGTACTGTATATACATTACAATTCTTCATACTATGTTTTTGTTCCTCCATAAATTATTTTTAGTGTGAACTTTAGTAGGAAAAAGTTGCTTAAATTTCATCAGTGACTTGATGTGCAACAAGAACAAAAAAAAATTGCAGATTGTTGACTGTGCTGATTGGGACAGCAAGGTGGCTTAGTACTGTCGCCTTGCACCTCCAGGGTCCGGGTTTGATTCCCACCTCTGTGTGTATGGAGTTTGCATGTTATCTCTGTGCTTGATGGGTTTCCTCCGGGTACTCTGGTTTCATCCCACAGTCCAAAGACATGCAGTGTGTGACCTGCAATGGATTGGCAACTTGTCTAGAGTCTAGCCCACCTTGTGCCCCAAGTCTCCTGCCATGGGCTCCTGTAACCCTGTGCACAGGATAAAGTGGTTTAGATGAGTGAGAGTAAGTGAATGATTTTGCTGATCTTCTGAGGATCCCCCAGTTCAAAGTTCAGTGTGGATAAAGTGGAGGACCACAGGAGATTGCTGTGTCATATGTTGTCATCCAAGTACCTGACAACTAAAGCCCACCAAGTATAAAAAAAAAGGGACTTTCTATGTCGAGAAAGAATTGACAAAACCAAAAGGTCACTCTAATTGTTTTTTGATTAGCATCTATATTCAGCTAAGCTAATGTCAGCTAAGCTCACTAAAAGCTAGCAGCTACCAGTCTAAAAATCTACTCAAGTAAAAAGTAGCTCATTAAAAATTTACTCAGAGTAAAAGTACTGAGTTACTTTTTTTTAACAGCAAAGTGTAGTTAAAAAAAAAGCAGATATAAATCTCAAACTAGTTGTTTTTAATTGATGAAACACCTTTGTATAATAACGCTGTCGCCTTTCAAGTTAAAATCTATAGATTATAGATTATAAATCCTGCCTTTTTATGGTGTAACTATTGCAGGAGCTCATTGGACTGCTTTACTACACACAAGGCAAGGTTTTCTGCCAGTTAAATTTTCCCTAGCCAGTTTATTTAGCTTAAAAACATGATAAAACGGAACAAAATAAGATGCATAGTCAGGTGCTGGTTAAAATACATTTATTTGAATTATACATTTGTACACTGAATGCAAAGAGAGAACCCAGCTTAAAGTTGAAATGCCAACAACTTCCTGACTTTTTGTTAAGAACACAGACAGAATGTGACCAACCCGCTCACCATATGCTTATACAGTACTGTGCAAATAGTCAGACCTACTTGTATTTTTAATGCAGTCTTGAGAAATAGCTCTCTGGGCTTCCTGTAAGGCAGGTTTTGGCTCTCAGTCCTGTGCATGTTCCTGATCAGTTTCCAAGGAGTGTTTTTTGTTTTCTATGAGTGCCCTATGAATCAATCTAGCATAAACTTAAACTTAAAAACATGACCCAAAGAGTAACAGGTGCAGATAATGACAAAATGATTAGTATACTAGTGGTGCTGAATGTTGAGTGGTTAGAATAGACGAGAGGGGAAATTACCACCTTCAACTTTAAAGTGCACACTGTGGTGGCCAATTCACATGTGAAAATGATTCCTTATGCTCCTAGAACCTTCTTTCACAATTTTAAAACTGGAATATATCCGTGCCCTCAGGGAAACAAAAACTTTATAGATGTGATAACCTGCTCATTTAGTACATTCAGGTCATCAGCTGACTTCATTTTATTGCCACATAATGTTGCTGAGTCTAGACCTGACCAACTGAAGCAACCCCAGATCATAACACAGCCTCCAGAGTCTTGTACAATGGCCACTATGCATGTGCTTCCCTTCTTACCCAGACTTACCCATCACTCTAAAATGGTCAATCTGGACTCACCAGACGACGATCTCTATGCTCACATTATTTTCTGATAAGTCTCACAAAAAAGTTTTTTTTTTTCCTATTAAGGCTACATAGCTGTTTAGTCCCGATCCTTTGAGTTCTTGTTAAATTAGGCATGTGGCAATGGTCTTACTTTAACTATATAGCCGTGATTTCTGCTACAGTTTTTTTTTTTTTTTTTTTACAATAAAACTTCACCGAGGGTTAACAGATACAGTATTATGATTTTTTTTCTCCTCACATATTTCTTTCATGTATTTGATGATTCGGTACTAGCCTTTCAAGTGTCATATGCATTGAACAATTATTTAAAAATTCTTAGCACAATTACAATATGAAATGTTTCCCTTAATTGATGTACTCTTCTAAAATCTTAATTTTTGGGGAGTGTGATTGTTCGACAGGAGCAGAGCACACTGTTTAACTAGCAAAAGTGAGTAAGGTTGAACTTTAAAATTGTGAAAAAGAACAATGAGAAATGACAGTAACAAAAAAAAAATGACAGGTGTCTTGAAAATACCATAAAAAATACCATTTTTATACCATATTGAACACACCTAATTTGAAGAGGTGTTGATATGTCAGCAGCACTAGGAGCAGAAGCGGTGCCAAAAATGGGAAGGATAAAGATAAAGATCATTAAGATAAAATATAAGAAGAAAAACAGCATGATTGCTTGATCAATTACACTTATTATTTTCATTCAGTATATCCATGACTAACAAATTGCTTAATTTTTTGTGTGTGACCAAAATGGAACAGTATACCATATAATGAACCAGCATAGCTCAGCCGGTAAAAGATTGTTGATTTAAGTAAGATAAAACTTTATTATAAACTTTTTTTAAAAATTTTTTAAGCAAGTCGGAAAAAGAAAAACCTTTGCTGCCATACTGTATCTTTCAGCTTTTTGCAACAAGGGCAAGTTCAGTTCTAAATTGGCACAACTGAAATTTAAGTACATATTCATAAGGAAGGACAGCCTTAAGCAATAGACCTTTTTAGCATAGTCCTCTAAGCATATGAAATGACTTGACAAAATCTGTGGGTCAAAAGAAAAAAAAAGTGTCTGCGTGCATGCTTATCAGATAAGGCGTTTGCTCCTATTTACCCTTTCACAAAAAGTGACCGTGTTTCACATCACGCTTATGAAGAGATGTCCAACTGCTAAATCTGGAGCAACTAAAATCACCTACTGGACAAAAATCCCATTCCTGGCATTGGTGTACTCTAAATATACTTTCAGTAAGAATAAGTTGTTCTCCTGCCCTCTAGGTGGTCATGGGGCAGTTTCCGTTAGGGCCGAGTGCTTGTCCAAGGCCCAGGCCATTCTCTCCATATGGCCACACCACAGCACTATCAGCAGGGTGCTGCTCGGATCAAAGAGCTCCAAATCACTCGTCTGGCCCGAGGCCTTGTCCTCTACTGCCGCTCATCAACGCTAATACGCCAACAAATTAGCCCAACAACATAGCAATCGGATTAAGCCAAGTCTGATGTCTGTGAAGAAACTCTGACAATTAAGAAATGTTCACTAATGATGAAGATTAGAGACTAATATTACAGACACGGTTTAAATACTTAAAAAAAAAAAAAAGTAGCTAAGCATTTGCGTGTCAGCTGAAGAGCAGAAAAACACTTCCAGTAAATGCTTTTCAGAGAGCCTAGGGGTTATTTATATATTAGGTATATAATTTATATTTCTGCATTTCAGCACATATTAAAAGAAAAAAAAAAGCCTACAGTCACAATTCTGTCACTAATAATTTAGCTGCACATATGACTATTTGTTTGAGCAGTTTGCACAGAATATAGCTTAGGCCCGTTGGCTCAATTAACAAAAATGATCAATTATTAATTTAAGGATCATTGGACAAAAAAAAAAAAAAATTCTCACCTGCAATATGTGCAAAACCAAGGATACAAACACAGGATAACTATACTTGAGAAATATTACATGGGAGAGAGTGCTGTCATACTGAACATCATTGCGGCTGTGAATGCACTCATGGGCAAGAGGGTGCAAACCAAGTACTGAAGATATCGCAGCCATGCTGATATTCAGTACCACAGCACTACCTTAAGTGAGATCTTCCTTTTATACAACAGTCCCATAAATGCCATTTAAATCAACAGATTATGATTTATTTGTTTATTTAAACGGTTATTTTGCTTCCCCAACACATATCCTCAGGCTTTAGCATAACTAACTAACCATGACTGGCAGCGCTAACAATCTACAGTTAGCAACTCACAGTTAGTGTACTTAACAGGGGTGAAAGTAGTTTGAAATTCTTACTGGTACTAGGTAGCCAAAAGGTATTCTCCTCATAAACAATGGAGGTGGTGGACAATCCTGATTCACGTTATATTTCGACTTTATATTTCATTTTAGCATATCAGCTAACTTCTAATTTATGGATGCAGTGAGAGAGGACATGAAGTTAGTTGGTGTAAGAGAAGAGGATGCAGAGGATATTGTTAGATGGAGGCAGATGATTCGCTGTGGCGACCCCTGAAAGGGAACAGCCGAAAGACAAAGAAGAAGAAGCTAACTTCTTGAATTTCTGGATTGAATCCCGCAGTGTTGAATGGAGAGCTAGTGCACCATGTAGGGTGTACAATTCCTTGTTCAACACTTCAAAAAAGTGCCCTTGACTAGGGGTTAGAGAAGGATTTGAAATTTAGCCTTGTGTTAAAAGCTAGTTAGCCTTGTAGCTCATGTTCATACTGAGGGAACAACAAAGCGGATCAAAAGGCAATTTCGGAATGACATAAAAGCAATTACTAAGGAATCAAAGTGTTGTTTAAAATCACAAATCAGATGCGTTGTCTTGCTGAAAGTGCTTCCGTGACTGGTTTAGGCCGGGAGCTGCTCTCTCCCCAGTAATGTGGACCATAGTGACCAACTTTTACCCATGCTGGTGACTGACAGTTATGGTAATTAATGTTTGTTACACCTGTGATACATATATTTAAACGTCCCAGTGCTGTTATGCTCGATATCATTACTCGTGGAATCCTTCCTCGTCTAATCAGATTACTTGCTGGGAACTAACTGTTTTATATTTTTATATAATCGCATCTATAACAAATTACATTCCAAAACAAGTTAATGTACTTATTGTATGTCAGGTGAACTTAACAGGATTTTGCTTGTGGTGAGGTGGGCAGCACAGCACCAGAGTCCCTGATTTGATCCATTAACTGTCTTGTGTGGCATTCCATTTTCTCCTCTTGCCAGTGTGAGTGCTCTATGGATTTCCTCCCACCTCCCAGAAACATACCAGTAGGTGGAAGGCCAACTCTATATTAAGTGATCTGTATTGCATTGGTGTCCCTTTTGGTGTATATTACTGACTTGCACCTAAGATAGGCTTTGGATTTAGTGTAAAGCCCATCAGGATAAAGCAGCTACTGAGTACAATTGAATAAAATGATCAAACTTTCTTTTGCCTGCTTCAATCAAGGGGTTGCCACAGCGGACCCACTGCATGCCCTTCGTGACCCAACCTTCTCATTTTACCTAGGCTTGGGACCAGCACTATATGCAGTGGCTGGGTAGTATGGAGTGTAGCGACCCACCGATGAGGAAATGAAGCTTGAACCCGGATCTTCAGGTCCACAAATAAACAACCTAGAGTTTTAGCCGCCTGAGTCATCACTCTCCTAAATGAATGAAATGATTAAAACCATAAAATCTGTTTGTGTGTCAAAACAGGCAAAATATGACAATACATAGCCTTACATACATTTCATCCAAATATTTTTTTAAATGCTAAGCCAAACATTCCAATAAATATATTTTTTTATATACTGTATATTTACAGAATTTGCTGTAGCTTCCGTGGCAGAACTCTTCATGAGTGGATTTTCCTCCATATGAACAAGGTTACTAGTCACTCACCCCCTTTAAGTGGGAACCAGACATGCAGTCTTAATTAAACGCATCAGATAAGTTGGGCCATTATGGTAATTAGGAGGCATTATTAAACAGAAAGCTGATATGAGATTTGCCTTTAGGCTGGAGTCTTAACAGTATCCTTGTGTTCTTTCCTTAAACATGACATACAGGCCCGCCCTCTGACCTACTTAAACACACTCCAACCTCAATTAAAACACCCTAGACCTTAATGGTGTAAATGTTTAATAACTTGAGGCTTTGGATAATTTTGGAGAGCATCAAAGCAGCCTCGTTTTTGTGATTTCAGCACACAAGATTTTGCAGCACATTTGTAAGCTTCAGTTCAAAACTATTTAGAATCCACCAGGTTTTTACAGAAGGCATCGGGAGGAGAGTCCACCAAGTAATTAAGTTTCAATTTTACAGCAAGTGTATTCTGAAACGATGTGAAAACTGCCCGACATTTCCGTGCAAGAACAATCTTATCCAGAAACAGATTGGTCCATATGCCACGCTAACACCATACAGCTTCTGCCCTGGCAGCACTTTCTCTCTGCTCTATAAATAAGCTGTGTGCCATGCCTGTGCCAGCGTCCCCCTCTCTGTGCCACTCGGACAGGAAGTAGAGCCCAGCACTGTGCTCAAAGCTGCTGTGCCAATCTTATGTGCTCCAGGATCCTTTCCCTGGAAATACTGTGCCCTTGAAAACACCGGGCCTTTCTTACACCTGCCATGCCGTCATGCTGCCACTCATCACACTTTACACACATCACACTGTGAATACACGCCAGTGCATGCATGGGCCTAAAGTGTTTGTGTGTGTGGTGTATTTTTATTAGATTGAACACTCCTTAAGTCTCTATTGCATTTTGTAGCTATAGTGTCTCCGTATTATTATTTTTCTCATGGGTTGCCAGGTGCAAACACACACACAAACAAAAAAATTCTAAAAGCCTGCTGCACTATACAAACAATTCAAAGCGAACTAGCTAAAAGTAAAATATTGTTATACTGTAATACTGTATATAAAGAGGAAAATATTCACATAAAGCCTAGTGTGAGTACAAAACACCACAACCCTTACAGTAGCTAAATCATTCACCAAATATTTGTTGATTTTTAGTTGAGGGTGTAGATACAATAATTACTCTTTTTTTAGATGATGATATGTTCATGGGCGATATGTTTATGGAAAGTAATGCTTAGGCTTCATTTAGTTTATATATAAAACACAGAACTATGTTACCCCATACTATACACATGCTAACTCAACTGTACAATATACATTGTGGGGCCACCAAGAGCCCATCCCAGAAGACCCAGAGGTACACTCTGGACAATCCATCCCAGGGCATACACATACACTATGGACAATTTGAGAACACCAATTAGCCTAATCTGCAGGTCTTTGGATTGTGGGAGGAAACCGGGGGAACAGGTAGGAAACCCACCAAGCATGGGATGAAAATCAGACTCCATGCACACAAACCCGAGGAGGGGAATTGAACCTGGAACCTGGAGGTGCAAGGCGACAGTGACAACCACTATGCCACCGTGCCACCCTCAGTGGATTAGTTAATACAGACCTTTTTGTTCAGCATAGTACGGTTTTTAGACAATGATCCTCTGTTGTTCAATCAAGTTTATTTTTAATAATCAAGATTAAATATTTATATTATGTTATATAATACTAGAAGAAGAAAGAAAAAATAATACAATGTTCTTTTCTTACAATGTTTTGAAATTGTTGTACAGTAAGAAAGGAAGAAATTTTGTTGTTGAAAAAAAATGTTGGAAAGGTTTTTCCTATTTTTCTTAATTTCTATTAATTTAACAGTTATTTCTTTTATTTTTATTTTGTTTATTGTTGACCTAATTCATAAACAAAATGCTAATCCAGGATCACCACTGTAACAAAAAACACTAACCACAGAGTAAAAAAAAAAAAAAGTAAGTAAAAATGTTGAAATAACAACAAAAAAAAAAGTAAAAAAAAAGATAGTTGGGGTGCATGCATATCAGAAACCATGTATGTAAAAGAACAGGCTTCAAATTGAAAAGGAATGCCACGCTGGGAGAGAAATATATACCTATAGTAATTAAAGTTAACGGGCATCAGGTTTGTGCATGTTCCCCTGTGTGTTTGTGTGATTACAATGCTGTAGAGCTTGAGTGGGGCTTCTAGCAGGGCATTCTGGGAAATGGAGTTCTTGTGGGATAAAGCGCTCATTGCTATAGAAATAATTATACAAAATATATAAAAAGGTAATTCAGATAGTAAAATTTTACCATTTACATCGGAAGAGCAGTTGCATTAGAAAGTACCACAGTTCTCTGTTCTAATTGGTCAGAAAGTGTTGATAAATTTTCTATAACAGCTGCTCTGGTTGTTAAAGAGAGAGTTTGTACGGTGAGTAATCCATATAAACATAATTTGTTATAAACAATTGTGCAGTTGTTGATACTGCAATGTTTAGAAAGAGTCTCCCGTGTCACTGCATTTACCAGTCAAAAATAAGGCCATCATTTTAAAGTCCCAAAACGTTTTTGTTGTGTACGATGTGTTATGAGGCAAAAAAAGAAGGCACTTCATTAACATAAAGAAAGTAAGAATTTCATTGCACATGAAAACTTGTTTCTTGTTATGCATATGACAATGAACACTTTGAAACTTTGAATTTGAATCTTCATGCCAACAAACACTAAATTATCGTTTATTTTAATATTCAATCAGAAATATAGTCTTACCTTGATTTTAGCATAGTAGCTCTAGAATTGAGGTGGGTTCCAAGTTCTTGCTAGTAATATTGTTACAAAAGCTGGAAAATACATTGCAGTCACTATTTTAACATTTCAAAAGCGCCAAATCATTGTGCTGCATCAAGCACCGAAAACAATTAGGAAGATTTGAAATTACTGGAATTGGGGATGGTTAAACACATTATTAAAACCTGGAAGGATAGTGCTGAATCTTTAACCTCGTAGAAGAAATGTGGTCAGAAAAAAAAAACACAAAGTTAAGATGCATTGCAAAATAGTGTTTAAAAGTAAGAGCATTTTGTTAGTGAGACTAATCATTTTGTGAGCAAAAAGATTGGACTTGCATACAGGCCCCTGTACCCCCTCTGGAGGCGGTGTTATGATCTCAGGTTGCTTCAGTTGGTCAGGTCTAGATTTTAGCAAAGTTATGTAGACATAAAATGAAGTCAGCTGATGACCTAAATGTAATGAATGACCAGGTTATCACTTGTATGGACTTTTTCTTCTCTGGTGCCACAGCTATATTTCAGGACTCAAATTGTGAAAGTGTGGTTCTGGGAGCACAAGGAATCATTTTCATGCACCAATTCACTACCACACCATGCACCGTAATTAAAGCTAAAGGTATTCAGTAAAATCTTTAAGTGTGTGCCTTTTTTTATTTCTTACTTTTTTTGGCCAGAAAGTGTAATTCACCAGCTGGCGAACATTTTGACTACCAGTTTGACAGACTTGGCTCATTTTGGCAAGTAGTAGCTGATCAGAATCTGAAATTTTCTGCATGAAAAAGATAACTTAAAAAACAAATTTCCAAATCTCCAAATTTATTCCCATATTTGTACAGTATATTTGAAGTCATTCATTTGTACGTTGATTGAGCTGTGATTTTCTGCCATTCAAATTCTCCCACAGATTTGCCTATTAACAAAACAGAAGCATTTCCAACTCTGAATTCATTGCAGCATGTGACAGCATTGTAAGCTTCTTAATACTAACACCAGCTGAAGCACTCATCATTCATTATTGTCCAAGTAACAGCAAAAATGACAGCTGTAGATAAAAAAAAGGGAGCGGGAGAAAATGCACATTAAACAAACATTGCAGAGAATAAAACGCCAGCGCCACAATGGCGGGAAATTGATTTCGAGTTTTGTCAGCCACAATACAGGCGACGTTCCTTCAGAAACACTTCAGAGAACAAAATGTGCTATTAAGACAATAATAGGATTATTATTTCTGTTTGTTTGTTATGGTGGATCAAGTAAATCGGGGTTAAAAGAGAGGAGATTAACTCGCCCTCGTTATCGCCGCTCGACGAAATTAGTGCCAGCCGCACAACTCATCTGCATACGCATTTATTGTGGTGCGAATCTGCCCCATTAATTAGACATCAAGAAGAGATTGGGGCCCGTTCTGATAAACACGCGAAGCGCCAGCTCCTCGCTGCCTGGGTTTTTGTGTGACAGAAGAAACCTGGAGGCTTTGCGACACCTAGACGAGTTCAAGTGTGATAAAGAAGTGGGAGGTGATTTCTTCTTATGTTACATCAAACTCACGTGCAAAACTGAAAATGTGTGTGTGCGTGTGTGTGCGTGTGTGTTTACAATTTCAGGGCATCATGTGACAAAATGCACTTTTATATTTTACATATGTGAAATGTGTGTGATTTTTCTGCTAGACATTATTCACATGTCCTTCCTATTCTACGTCTTAAGTGTTAAATGGAGAAGCCAGATTTTTTTTTTCTTAATTAATTATCATGTGTGAATTGAGAGAGTCCTTGAAGCTGGCTGATTTTAAGACATGTTGTTCACCATGAGAAGATAATGTGACAGGTTGTTAATTAAAGTTACCAGCTCTTGTCATTCGAAGAGGCTAAACACTGCCTACACCTTTTCGAATCGGGCTGAAGAAAAAAAAGAAAGAAAGAAAAACGCACGTTCCTGAACAGACGCGCATGGTTTTGTTTTAGGGCCTCTCACCTGGGAGCAGGTTCAAACTAAAGAGTCTGAATCAAATTCATGCAATGATGAAACATTTATAGGACCACCTCAGGGCAATTGAAAGTGTGCTTCACAGCCAACTATGGTCACTAAATGTAAGGTTCAGGTGGGAACGCCATCTGTGCCATATTCAGGAATATCCCAAAATCTCTCTGTCCTCAATCCTCCGCTCTTATTCTTGCAGGCTTTCTTGTTGAAACCAGTAGTTCTTAAAATGTACCCGTTTTTAGAATAACATTATTTTTAATATTTCACATAACTACATTAATAAAAAAAATCTAGTAACTCATATTGAAGGTCACTCATTACACAGCATGAGATTTACAGATTTACAGATAAAGCAGTGATGCTGTTTCAGCCTTGATCAGGACTCCTCATTTACAACCCGACACATTTTAAATGTCACTGACATATTACATCTTGTAGTTGTCCTGCAGTTGCATTTAGCTCCATTGAGGAATAATCAGTGGTCAAAATGTGAGCTGCAACAAGCGCTAATTGAGGCCCTCTGGGACAGGAATCACACTGCCCCATGCTTGAATAAAATGTTTATTCCATATTATTGCTTCAATAGGATGAATAATTATAAGTTAAGGAAATAAGTTCCACTTACCATAATAATTTCCTGATATATGAAGTCATGAATATATGAAAATCAGTGTGGATGTCATTATCATTACCAAATCCATGTTTTCTATGAACCATCAACTTCCTATAAACATGAAAATGTTTATTGTGTTCAGTGTTTACTTCATTGTTTTATTGGTACCAAAATTTTGTACCTAGCATTATCATGAATATGAATAAAATACTTAAAGGGATGGTTTGTTAGTTTTTTTTAGTTTGGTCTGTCTAAAAAGAAAAAAAAAAAATATTTTTTTCTGATCTGCACACTGATTATGAAATTTGTCACCTGGAACGTGAGTACAATGTAATTAATTGGGGCCAATATCTTTAACCCTCATTCCAGGCAAAAAATGCATTCCAAAGTTCAGCTGAAGCGTTTGTACTAATGTAAAGAGTTTTATTTGTACTGAATTCACCATAACTTTAAATGACACCAACTCGATTTAGCTAAACAAATAAAGAAGCTTTATACGAGTCTGAGATGAATTTTGGAATGCATTTTTGCATGAAACAAGGGTTGTAGAATTTGGCCCCAATTACTTACATTGTACTCACGTTCCAGGTGCATGGAACCAGGGTTGCTAATTTTGCTAACAGTGTAATCACGTTCTGGCTGAGAAACTACACTGTCTGTGGGCAGAGCTGGTTATTATTTATAATAACCAAGACCTATTGTTATGTAATTATATGCGCCTAATTTGGATTTGAGACAGACATGAAAAACACAACCTATCTCTTTAAAATGTCCTCTTGTTTATGTTTTTTGGTAGTAAGTTTCTGGAGATCTGGGAAAATCCACTTGACATTGTTTAAAAAAATATAATAAATCTGATGCGCACGATGCGAGTAAGGCGGTTTGTAAGCGTTCGGCAAGACGAACAAAGATTTTTAATCAATTTTGACTTGGAAAACGAACAAGTCTTGGTTTACGAGTACAGAGTATCATGTATCATGCGCTTCATTCTTTGACGCCGAACGTCACGTGATCACAACTGAGCCAATGTTTTTCTCTCTCTTGCGCTGTGGAATTGTGGGTAATTGTCTTCCCTGCTAGGTCTTAGTGGGCGTCTCTTACTGGTATAATCTACATCCGTGCACGCGTGTACTGTTTACTATAACACTTTGACCATGTGTGTGTGCGTAAAACATCTTTTATTTTGTGTTTGTATGCGTGTATGTACAGCACGCATGTACTGTTTATTATAACACATGTTGTGTGTTATAATAACCAGTATGTGTGCGCATGTAAAGCAAAAGAAAGTTCTTTTATGATGTTTTTCAAAGGTAAAGTGCAGGTTAATTTGTTTTATTTTACATTTGTTTCATATTACAGCAGTGATTTCATTTGTATGTGTTTATCTGAGTGTCATTAAAGATGTTCCTTGTTATTTTTTTTAATAAAAAAAATCAAATGTGTGTTTGTTTTCTGTTATCAATCTTTCGTATACTATAAGATACCGTACGAATACATTATGTCTCTAAAAGGCTTTAACAGCAAATAAACAGACTAAAATATTGCATTTCTTTTTTTCTTTTTTTTTTTTTTTATCTGTAGCTTTCAAAGCCAGACAAGGCTCTATGTTCAAGTCTCTAGTGTTAAAATTATATTTTACATTTGGGTTTTTAGTCGACCCACTCTCTCTCTTCCTTGTGTCTGCTCTCACTCTCTCAGAGCATGATGTTCTATTCACATGACTGCACTGAGAGGTTGAAGGAAATGGGGCTCTACCTTTCCTTATTCTCTAAAGAGTAAAATCCAGGGCCGACTTGCTTGCTTGAGATAGACAAAGCCCACAGAACATCGAGAAATGAACAAGATGGCACAGTGCATCTCCCTTTCTCGGTCTTTCTTCCTCCTTGTTTCGCACACATGCTGTGTCTGTCTATCTCTGTTTCTCTACTTATAGGCTTGTCCAGCGAGTGTTAAGCATGTGTCTATCACGTAGATCAAAACCCAGTTTCTGCCGCCCGCAGGCCCTCTGAGTAGACAAGATGAATTAACCCCATCTCTCCCAGAGCACTATGAAGATCCCAGGTAACAAAGTAATGCTAATGTACGCCATGCTAAACAAATGATCGCTACCTGGCAAGCAGGGCTTTCGAAATCACAGCTGTCGTTTTTAATTACTTGTTCTAACTCTGATACTACCATGATGAGTATTTTATTGTTTTATATGGTGATCAGCTCAAGTGACAGTTTGTCCTCGGTAGAGTCTCAGCCTCTGATAACAGGCGTAATGAACAAGGCTACATCTGCTAAAAATAGGGGAATAATCGCAGATTATGTGCAAATTGCCTTGCAGCATTTTGAAAGGTTGAAAGCATGCATAGGAGCGAGATGGAACATCATACAGTACATTAACACAAGATCCAATCACTTATATGACAAAAATAAAATAAAATCTAATGCTGATGACTGATATTTGTTCAGGCTAAGGTCAGAAGGAAATTAATCCTTAATTAATTCAGTCAGGTTTTATTTATTAGTCAAATTTCATATCTTTTTTTTTTTTTTGCCCTGCATCAAGCAAAGAGAACAATAAAAAATGTATAAAACTACTAGAATTAAGTAAGGAACTATCCATCGCGTTATCAAAACCTGGAAGTATAGCAGTGAACTAGTGTCTTCAATGAAGAAATGTGGTTGGAAAAATGTTTGAATGATGGAAAATCACTTATATGTTAGAAATCACATCTATGTTTAATAGGAAAGTAAGAACATTTCCACACGCACAATTTGAAAAGGGATTGGGACTAAACAGCTGTGTAGCCTTAACAATGAGGCTAATAGAAAAACAGGCTTCAATTTTCTAGGCAACATAATGGATAGTCTGTGGAGCATTGGAAAGCGGTCATGTGGTGTGAGTCCAGATTTACCCTGTTACAGATTGGTGGGTGCGTCAGGGTAAGAAGAGAGGCAGACCCATCATGTCTAGTGCCTACCATACAAGCCTGTGGGGCAGTGTTATGATCTGGGGTTGTTTTTGTTTCTCAAATCTAGGTTAAGCAACATTCTGTGCCCAAAATGAGGTCAGCTGACTACCTGAATATACCTATCATGTTAACCCTTCAATGGATTTTTTTTTTCTTCCCTGATCCCATTTTCACACATGGATTGGCGACCGCAGAGTCCAGACCTTGACCCCCTTTGAGATGCGCTGGAGAAGGCTTTACAAAGTGGTCCAACCGGGCATTCATCGAAACAAGATGTTATAGAGAAATGAATGATTCTACTCTGGGCCAAAATAAATGTCGTGATATTGCATAGGCTTATCGAAAGGATGCCACAGCCATAAACAAATCACAAGGCGGTCCAATTAAATATTGGAGAGTGGGATTTTTTTTTATTTTGGTCGGGCAGCATTTTAAAAAGCCCTATGTAAATTGCACAGAGAGTTTGAGCTTTTATTTGGTTTGAGTGACTATCATTAACAGAAAGCCAAGGCAAGTGTAACCTAAATAAAACTTTCCCATGTTGCTGTAAAATAGATTTATGTTAATAGCGAAGTATGTTCTTTGCAAAGAAAAAAAAACTTTTTGGTTTAAATATATTTTTCATACCAATTTTTTACAATTTATTTTCAGTAACCTCCAGGCTTGATTCCCGTCTCTGTGTGCATGGAGTGCAAGAGTTTGCATGTTCTCTCCGTGCTTTGTGGGTTTCCTTCGGATACTCCGGTTTCCTCCCACAGTCCAAAGACCTGCAGATTAGGCTAATTGGTGTTCTTAAAATTGCCTGTAGTATGTGGAATGAGTTTGTTAGTAACGGTATGTGTGTGTGCCTTGCAATAAATTGGCACCCTATCCAGGGTGTACCCTGCTTCGTGCCCTAAGTCTCCTGGGATAGGCTCCCTGGCCCCTGCGACCCTGAATACAGGATAAGGCGGTATAGACGATGAGTGAGTGAGTGAGTGAGAGTATCTTCAGTAACCACTTTAGGGTTGATCAATCCATTTTCAAAAAAATTTAAGTTGTAAAGCAAGTAGACCCTGAATTAGACACAAGTTTATCGCATGCTCTCTGCACACTTATTCACAAGCTCATTTACATATAAGGGTAATTTAGCGTCACTGTTCCATCATCCATCTCCTGGTACTTTATGTTTTATAAAGACAGGAGAAAAACCAGAGAACCTTGAAGATGCCCACACACACGGACCTTGTGTAAAAGTGCACAGAGACACTAAACATGTACGTAAGGCCAGTTTTAAAACATTAGGTGCGCTGCCTAAAATGTGTCACTTATGTGAGACGACGTCATGCTACAGCTTATTTTTAGACAGATATGCCTTTTCCAACTTTCAAACCCCCGATCTGTTCATCATTCTTTGTGTGTCGCACATGGCTCGGGTGACATGTTTGATTTGTCGACTTGCTGGGTGTGTGTACGTATGTGTGTATAAATACCAGAAGTGACTCTTCTGACAGTGCTTTGTGAGGAGGAAAAGTGAGGATTGCCAGTTCTCGGCTCATCTCCTGGCCGCCTCGGCTCTGACAGTTCTGATCACAGAGTGATGACAGCCTATGATTGTCAAAATACGTGTCGCTGACTGGCAGCGCCGACTTTGGCACATGCTGAAGCTCAATTTTCCGCTTTCTTTCTGTCTGTCTTCCTTTTTTGTCATCCCTCCCTCCTCTCTTGCACTACACACCACCACCACCACCCCCCCTTGGCATCTCGGTTTGGGTTAACACCAGCCGAATGTGGACAAAGAAACATACGCGGGCGGGAATTAACTCGCCACGTGGTTGTGTGTGTATGTGTGTAGCTTTGTGTGTTGCGCTGGAGTTGTCACACATTGTGGTGGCGTGTGCTGTGTGTGTGTTTGTGTGGGCGTGTGCGCCATTGGAAGTGTTGCACGTCGAAGAGCGTGTGCATGCGCGTGTATATGTGTGTATGTGAGGTGACAACGAGCAGCGAAGGGACGTGTCAGCCCGGGAGTGGAGGCAGCAGTGACTGAGACATGTTGGAGACAGAGCAGGCCCTGCCTTTCAGATTTGAAGAGAGCGAAAAGGGGAAACATGAGTGACAGCTTGCCTTGTGGTTGTTGTTTTTCAAAGGGTGTCAATAAAAATAGTGCCGTGTTACAGCGGAGCCTGCCGAGAGGTGTTAAAGAAACACTTCAGAGAGAGCTCTTTTTTTTTTTGTTAGTACCTCTGTTGCTGGATTGGTTAAAAAAAAAAAAAAAAAAAAGCTAGCTAAAGCTTAATATATTTATTTATTTTTTATTATTTTGCTTATTATTCTCACATGACAGGCACCATGGCCTACATTTGTTATAACATTTATCCAATATGGTGCGTATCAGACTATAACAGCAGGGTGCAAATGATATTAAGAATCTTGAGAGCTTTTTTTGCTACAAAGTACATAACAGATGAGGTTCTGGTTAAAACTACGTAAAGAAAGTAATCAGAGCTCATGACTGGAAAAAAACTACATGATGACAGAACCGAAGATGGCCATATTACATCCACTCAGTGATGTTAGTCCAGCACCAGTCTGATGAACTGGTATCTGATGGAAAAATCACCGTTGCAGCTTTAAGGTGTAAAAATGTCTGCTATATGTGTGCAGTCGAAAAGGCCTTAAAAGAGGTCCAGAACGGGAACATTCTAAGAAAGCAATAGGCTTCTTGTGCAGCATGGCACAACATGCTTTTATTATGGATGATGAGGAAGTTTGAAGTGACACCCACACGATCTATCTACTCCTCAACTTCCCTATTTATATCTATCCATTCATATGCATGAGACAGGGAACGCCGGTGCATTTAACGTTATTGCAAAGATGAACTTCACCCCCTCTGGCAGATGACAAAGAGAGATTACTCTGGCCGACTGACAGGCGAGTGGCAGCCGGTGCACTAAATCAGCACACAGACAGCATCTATGAAAGAGAAGCTCATCTGCCGACTTGTAAAAACGCCTCTCCGCTTCACTTTGGGCATTAAGTGGATTGTTTGTCTCCCTATTAATACATCTCTTAAAGAAGCATGTGTCCGAGCAGAGCCGATAAAACAGAGGCGCGACACCCCATGATTGACGTTCATTAATGGGACCTTGCTGTTATTTCACTCGATGTGCCCGGTAGACTCGAATAAACTTTGTCCATGCTTCGTCTACGCGTTTAACATGGGCCGTGACTGAGCAATGCACTCTTCACAAGCAAGGAGGCAGTTAACCTTTAAGCAGATGGATAATTCCAACTTGCACTGTAATATTAATAGACTCTAAACATCAGCGCCCACAGCAGTCAGCCATGTCGTCCTGAGCGTGCATATATCATTCATCAGCGAACATCTGTCCCTGACAGATATGGGACATGTCCTTTTGAAGAATAAAAAATGTTAACTGCTGATGTGTTTATAGACCTCACATACATTCAGGGCATTTCCGCATTCAGGATGTTCATGCATACAGGACTCGATGAAAAATGGACACATTCTCAGGCTAGGACACAGAGTCAGCCAACCATTTACACACCCCAACCATTATGTTCATTCAGGATTAGGTGTAGACTTGGGAATGGTGAGAACAACTACCAACTGAGCCACTGGAGGTCTTTAAAGACCTGTAGTATTAAAAGGGGATTTCAAGTCAAGTTTTTTTATTGTGCAGAATAACAGAACACAGTTACAGAAGTTTTTTTATTTTTATTTTAAATCTATCTTTATTTCTCTATATCATCTCTTGCTACATTAATGCACTTATCCCAGCATTTCAGTAGTAATTAGTTACTATCAAGGTTTCTCAGTACATTGGAGCCATGATTAGACTGTCTCCTCCCAGAAACTCCTTTAACGTCCCAAACATGTGGAAATGGCCAGATGTGAAGTCAGGACTGGGGATGTCGCAGTAACTCCAAATTCCGAGACAAGTTATCTGTCGTTTTTCAAGAATCAAGCATTCCACTCGCCCTATGTTAATGGGAACAAGTGTGTGCTCTTTATTCACCTTTTAGCAGAGATTTAGCTTGGAGGTAATTTATTCACTGAGCTTGTGAATAAGCATGAGAGCTGGTGACTGAAGTTCTGGCTATCATTAGAAAAGCTGTTTTTTTTTCACCACTGAATACTTTTTTTTATCTCTTACTGACACAGTATTGCCTGTTACACAGCTCTGAAATAAACGATTCCTTTCAGAAATCTTTTCCATATCAACATTTGTAGACATCAAAAAATTATCAGCCTTGAAAATGGCTTCATAGGACATTTACAGTAATTTAATAATAGCTAAAGTATCTTTTAGCACTTAAATGCTTTGAGGTATTTCCACACACTACAGACTGTGTGAGTTCTGATTGTTCTGCATTCTGTGCCATTCTGTCAGTTTAACCCTTTGACCTTCTTCATCCAAAATAACTCTTATGACATTAAACGTCCATGGAGTATAGAAACACTGGAGGCTTTTGTCTAATTGATATTTTAAACCATTAAACAATTCGGTGACATTATACCACTCAGCAAGGGCCAAAAACGAAGCGCCCAAAATCATTCTTAATCACAGCTTGACCAACCACAACTTATGCAGCACGATTTGCATGACATTGGCCCCTGCTGTGTGTGGCGAGCTGCCATTTATCTGACTCCAAATACTACTTAGACCCAACCCCAGGCCTGTGTAGTGTGTTAAGGTAATCAATGAGCTGGGCTCGGTGGAGTGTTTTTTCGAGATCTCCTCACTGACCTGGCCTTGTCAACCTTGCTGTGGTCAAACCAGGACCTTCTGTAAGCCCCTCGTACCTTGGCTAATCTTGTTATTACACTTAAGATAAGGATTAGCGCCTGTGCAGGAGGAGGCAGCCACCAATATGAACCCTGATATGCATAATGCATGGATAGATTGATGGATGAAGGGGACAAAATACCTACGGAGCAACAGTGCTGCATACATTAAGTGCTGGGCTAGAAAACAGGAAGAGCTTATTCTGAACGTTGATCGATTGTCTGTGGATGCAATGTGAAGGTTTTCATACTGTACATATAAGATGAACTATGGGTGCTCGCTAAGACATAATTAAAGTATATAAGAATGGATGGACTTCATTGTAAAGAATGTATCTATTTATTGCACAGTAGATGTCAGAGGATGGGGAACAGCTATGTGTCCTACAATGCTTTCTTTCTTACATTTGATCCTCGTGGCTTTTCTTGTTGCTCGTCCCGACCAGAAATAAGCAGCATTGTGGCGACATAAAGTAACCAGCCATGTCTTATCTGTCAAATTATGCTGATTCAATTGCATGACAATTGGCACTGGCCTGAAAGGTGATGTCTAACTTGCCAAATAGTGAATCCGAGCTAGGCCGTGTTTGAGGAGGAACCACATTGGCAGGTCCTCTCTTGGACGGAGACTATGATCGCTGCGGTAGCTTTTTGAAACGCAGCCCCACCGCTTCTCTAGCGTCAAGGGGAAGCAGTCGTTTGAGCCCAGCAGAACTCCCCCATATAAAACCCTTCCATCTCTTCCTCGCACAGATTTCCCCCCCGTCTCAGTGTCCTCTGCTCCTGCTGTACGTCTGACAGCATGCCTGCACACAAACGTGGTGTTACCTCCAAATTATGCGCAAGCGTCCGACATGTGTCAGGGCCGCCATGTCTCCACTGAGCTAATGATGCTGCGCCGGACAGCCCACTGTCCTTCTGACTGTATGCATGAGTGCGAGTGTGTATGTGTGTGGATCTGTGAGCCAAGGCATGTCAATGTCGGTAGGACCCTTCCATCCGATTAAAACAAGCCAAAACAAGCAAAGGCATGTGGAAAGTAGCATGCGCTAGTGTCAGGTTAAGCTAGCGGTAGGGTGGACATGCAAGTGCTCTTTGTAGTACTGGAGAAGATAGTGTGGCGTTGAGGGCTGAAATTTTCCCTCACATCCAAAGGGAGGAGGAGCACTCTCACATAAACAGTACGTACACTTCTAATGCATTGAGACATGGTTTAACATGCTAATACAGCCTAAATTGCAATTTTTTTTTTTTTTTTGCCATTTTTGCATGAATTATGATAACAATGATTTTACTTTTGACTTGTCGTCCGGACAATAATATGAAAAAAAAAAAAAAAGAATGGAGTCATATATGTATGCAGTCATAGTATGCTTACATCATGCAACCCATGAGCATGTGTCTAGTAGAGAGCTGTCACGTATCCTACAAGACAAGTATGCACAAATATACCCATGGCACTGATAACTTCCTGGTAAGAACACCAGGGACAGAAATTTTATTATATATTTCTTCATAAATATGGGTACAGCTCCATACTGATCCATCTTTTTTTATTGTTAATTTGCCAACACACAATCTCTCTGTCTTTATTTCTCACTTGCTCTCATTTTTCTTTTTAAAACACCAATTTAAGAAGAGATTGCACTGAAATCCCATAGCAACATGTGCAGAGGCTTTTGTTCAGTATGCCGCCCTCTGCAATTACATGCTGTGCAAATATCACTCAGGCCTGGCAAAATTCAATCATTCACTCATGAATGCATGTCAGTAAATCACTTTAAGTGGAAAATATGTGCAGCCACCACAGGAAAGGAGGTTTGAAATTATAAGATGTTTGCTTTAAAGAGAGCTCTGCCCGATTTGAATCAAATGTTTAACATTCAACAAGGAATTGAAAATTACAAAAACAAGACTAAGGAGTGAGAATAAATAGTCTTCATGCTGAGGGGAATTTGATAAAATTGAAGGCATCTGAATGAAATGGGGAGGTCTGGATGAGATGTTGCTTTATGCCCAAGTCCTATAGATGTATTAATGCACAGAAATAGTGCATTTTGTATAGTCCAGATTTTTTTAAAAAAAATTTTTAAAGCTCATCTGACAAAAATAATTGCGTTAACACCTGATCAAAGCCAGTATGTTTGGATATTGTTGAGGATAAATTTAAATATATATAAAATAGCTGGGTTTAGACAAAAACTTGCGTTTTTCTTCCAGTAATACGTCTATTATAATTATATTATTTTTGCGGGTTAGGAGGATGCGTTGCCATGTAGCACAATAGATATAAACCTAATCAGTTAGCTTGTCTTCTGGTGCCCCTCTTGCAATGGTACTGCTCCAGCATCATCACATCATCATCAAAACAGAAACATTACATAATCTACACCGTGCATGTGCAGAGGGCAGGGCTAAATTTGTGAGTTGTAACCACTTTGGCTGAGGTGGCCCTTGGAACGAAAAAAAGCAAATGATAATTGTTTTATTTGTGCTCTTGTTGATACATAAATACAAGTCGCTCAAAATAGATAAAATTAGATTATACCAACTTTTATTTTTTATAATAATAACTTATAATAAAGTGATGCAAAGTAATGCCCACATCATGTGACACTGCAGCATCTAAATTTATTCTTATCACCTTACAGTTATAACCAAGGGTTATGAACTTCCCCAAATCACCTTATTTTTCGTCATGAGATCATAATGTATTGTTCGAATTAGTTTTAAATGCTTATGTGTAAAATTTTATATTCATTTTGGTGATTACATTAGGCATTGTGCAATAAACAATACAGTATAAGCACTGTTCCTAAAGGATAACCTGGCTGCTATTCTCTACAATTGTATATGGTATTAATAATAATAAAAAAAATATTATAATAGTTATTACTCTAATCCAGACATTGTATGGTACAGTATTCATTCACATATAAATACAAAATAGTAATTGGAAACATTAACCTTTTCATAAACATTGTGCTTTGCACTTTTTAGGTGTTCTCACATTTCTGACTGCTTTACATATAGCTTCTGCTGACTCTAATGAAATGAGAGTGGGTGACCTGTAAAATCTGAGGTATCCTTTTTTAGGTTTAGAGCAACAGCCCGGTGTACTGTACATTCCCAATCTGTGTACAGATTGTTAAAGTTTTATAAATGACAGAATAAATCAATTCTTATTTTCCCACTGATGTAAACAGAGATTATAATAGAACTATTGTTTAGATGCCGTGAATGACTTTTGCCTCAGGTGATGAGATAGAGGTAAGTACAGATAATGTTTATAATACATACAAAAGAGCAACATATTACAGTTCAAGAGAGCATTTGTTTAGAAATAGACTTACACACACACACACACACACACACACACACACATATATATATATAAGTTTTGTCCTTCTGAATAGTTTTCCCAGGCCGCCCCACTTATAAAAGCGCACTTCACAGAGGATGTAAGAAGTACTGAAGCATTGTTGCAACCCAAGGGTATCCCATCCTACTCAGAGTATCAAGACGAGTTAATAGTGTCGAATGAAGCTGATAGAACAACTTGCGTGGGGTTGGTGTGAGGTGTTTATTTTGCCTGAAGTTTGAAAATATCAGAATCTTTCGATGACTCACTGTGTAGGTGGACAGCACCAGTATGGAACATTGGCTTGTTAGCATCCGAGAGATATCGCATGATATGCGCTACACGAGAAGTTTAGGTAGTCGAGATGTACAGAAACGTAGTACCTTCCTCACGAAATCTCAAGTGATTTCTACATGATTTAGCAAGCTGAAGAAGGTCACTTAGCCTAATGCTCAGGGTCAGAGAATACTAGGCCCTCTTTGTGCTTTTCTAAATCAGAAGTGCCAGTGCTTTCGGAAAAGAAGGATGAAGTCTTGTCTGCCGTGTGTAAGTGATGAGTAAGAGAAGAGACGGGCTGTCACAGCACACCTGTAGGCCTGCCAGCGGAGTCCATCACGGAGCCAAGATTAAAAACACTGCATCCATTAGGCCTTGTGTCAGCCATCATTATTCGATAAAGGAGCGATTTTGTCACATCTCCATTCTTCACAGCGCCGTCCTCGCTCCGATGAATAACTCACACATCCCATCTCCAAACACGGCTCACTTTTGACAGCAACACAACCATTTACGGTGCCGACTTCTATCGCGGCGTGCGTCAATTCTTAAAAAAACTTCAAATAATTCTCATTGCAATGATCTCACAGTCCATCACAGGAAGGGATGCAAAGTATTTATTCTCTGAAATGTACGATATGTTCTAGGCCTGTCGATCAAAATGGCCTCACAATTTATCAGCCTCATGTATTTAGCTGACAAGCCTTTGTTTTCTTCTGTGTGCTCAACTGTGATTCAATTTTACTTGATCTGATTCATTTGACAGCTATCATCTGCCTCTGAGATAGACCTAAATGCGGTTCATTTTCGAAAAAACAATTTCAGGCTAAACAACATTCGGGAGAGAAAGTGGATTTTAAAGACATGAATAGGCCTTTATTTAATTGATTTTGTGTACGTACAGGAACTTTTTTTTCCATAGTTGTCTCTGTGAATTATTAGATCTTCAGACACTTTTTTTTTTCTGAACGTTGTACTAGCAGTTGCTGATGATATGGACATATGGGTATGATAGTGTGCCGTCACATGGACATTTAAAATAGTACCAACTTTTTTTTAACACTGTGCAATATGTGAAGTAGATTGCATGATTGAGGTGACATCTGTGTGGCATTAATGCTACAAATATACTGCCTGGCCGATCTGAGATTTCTTTCAATCATATTTATCTTTGATTACAGCACACAATGTGATTCACCAGTTCATGTTTGAAAATGATTCCTCATGCTCCCAGAACCACTCTTTCACAGTTTGTGTCCTGGATTATGCCTATGGCATCAGGGAAGAAACTACATTAATGATTTCATTTTATTTAGTTATTTGAGTGCCACATGACATTGCTAAACCTAGACCGGACCAACTGAAGCAAGAGCAGTTAATAACACTGCCTCCAGAGGGCACTATGCATGATGGGTACATTGCTTCATGGGCTTCCCTTCTTACCCTGAGGTGCCCAAAGCTCAGAAATAGGGTCAGTCTGGACTCATCAGACCACATGACCTTTGTCCATCGGTCCAAAGTCCAATCTTTATGCTCCCTAGCAAATGAAAGCCTTTTTGTTGGATTTGTCTCACTAACAAGTGGTTTACTTATGGTCACACAGCTGTTCCCAATATTGTGAGTCCTCATCATTTTGTGTGCGTATGAAAATGCTCTTACTTTCATGAGTAAACATAGCAATGGTTTTAACCATTAACTATCCAAGTTACTTACTCACTCATTGTCTATACCGCTTTATCCTGTATACAGTGTCATGGGGGCCCTGGGGCATAACCCAGGAAACTTAGGGTATGAGGCAGGGTACACCCTGGATGGGGTGCCAATCCATGGTTGGGGACACACACATACGCTCATTCACACACTATGGGCAATTTGGGAACGCAAATTAGCCTACTCTGCATGTTTTGGACTGTGGGAGGAAAGCTAAAGCACCCAGAGCAAACACACCAAGCACATGGAGAACATGGAGAACATGCAAACTCCATGCACACAGACCTGTAGCGGAAATCGAACCTGGACCCTGGAGGTGCAAGGCAACGGTGCTAACTACCAAGCCACCATGCCGTCCCAAGTCTACGTTCATGATTTTTTTCCCCCACCATATTTCTTTCACAAAGTTAATGGCTCAGCACTAGCCTTTCAGGATTTGATAATGTGTTGAAGAGTTCTTAACCCACTTCCAGTAACTTCAAATCTCTTTGTTTTCTTTCCTTGATGCAGCGCCGTGAATTTAACTCTTTTGACATGGCAACATTTTTGGGGGGCCAGGCAGTGTATGTATGTTTATAAGTAAAGTTACTTTTATATCTATTTGTTTTTATATCTACTAAGATATTTTATAGCACACTATGTACATGTTCTTGCTAAAGATAAATAATTTCAGCTATTATTAAAACCTTTATCATATTTAGACATCTCTGTAACTACACTTTACTTATAATAATAATTAAAATACTTCAAAAATGTTATAAATTAATGCTGGAATCTATATAAAATCGCATGATTGAAACATCTTTTTCCATGAGGTTTTTCCTTTACAGGTTATAAGACGGTGCAATTGAGTTTCTCAGCCATGTTGAAAAAATTTAACCATGAAACATGGAATGTTTTTTTAGCAAATCATAAGAAGTTTTCATCCAAATTTAATAAAGATCTTAGGACAAATGTTATTTTGTCCGCCAACACTGTCAATGATATTCTGATACTAAATGATAAGATCCATTTTAAAATACAAACCTTGTTACCAATCTATAGATTAAACATTTATTTAAAAAAGAATCAATTTTAAGAACAGTCTTATAGTCTTTATTCTGTTAAAATAAATGATAATACGCCACATTTATTCTACTAAATAATTGTAGGATTAAATAAATGAATAAATAAATAAATTCCCCAGCCCTGTTACTCATTTAAGAAGACAACATGGTTATTATCAGTAGAGAAACCTTAAAAAATAGGTGATACTCCTGGCTACGATGGGTTAAGACATTTTTGAGTGTTTAAATTATTTTTTTTTGATTCAGTGAAAATACTTGAATTAGAAGAAAAGATCTGAAAAGAAAAAAAATCCTGTAAAAAAAAAAACAGTCACAAACGCGGAATTTGCATCTTTGTTGCTTATCAGTATGAGACAGCAATGCTTTATTCAGAAATCAGACAAAAAAATGTATTATTCTAATTCTGCTTAATGCCTCTGAATATGGAATTATATTTATACAAAAAAAGACTAGCAAAACAAACCTTTGAGGCCAGATAAATCTCTCAATCTTTAAGTGTTTACTCTCTCAGTTATCTTCAACGTTTCAACCCTAAGCTGCACCACTTATATAGAACTCTAGCCTTAAAGTACAGAACACCAGCTGTGTTCAGTGTAAAGCGGTTCAGTGTGAAACACGGCGTTATTCTATTGTTTCTCGACGCAATGCCTCGGGCAAATGTAAAAGTAAATGGCAGGCAGGCAGGAAGTCGCTCTGTGAAATTCCTCTGGAGAGAAACCTAGCGTGCCCTCTTTATCTTCACTCAGAGTCACGTACCGATGTGTCTGGAAAAATAGAAGGCTTAATTTAATAATACACCTGAATCTGCTAAGTCTCCGAAAGCTATGATTTCAATAACAATGTTTCTTTCATCTTGCTATTCTGGAGGCAAAACTGTGACTTCATGCATAGTTAAGTCTGTTTAACTTACGATTTGGTCTAAAGGTTTGCTCGCACCTCCGCTTGAATTAAACGGATGGCATAAACTTTTAAATCTCCTTCCCTCTTCAATCAGCACTTGAGTTTAAATTTAAAATAATAAATAAATAAATCATTTATTAAACACAATGTTATGACCTCGGTGGTAAAAATGTATTTTATTTTATGAGTGCACAATTTGATTTCTAACAAAATCCAACGTAAATTTCTTGCAGCAAGGGCCATTTGAATGACAAATTGCAGTAATTGAAGAAAAAGCTGAACTTTGTGGCTAAGGCTCGGCATACACGCTATGGCACTACTGGGAAATCAAAACATGCCAATTTGAGTGAGATTGTATTCTCAAATAGGACAACCAACAAGAGGTTTACCACAGCAACTCCCCAAAGCTGTGCGAATGGAGGATTAGATTATTGTGCAAACACCATGTATATCAGTCATTGGCTCCCTTAGGTTTTCTAACGCTCTAAAGCCCTGGTGTCCATGAGCATAATCACCCAGTAATTGAGTTGAAAAGAGTAAATTGTTGGATTCCCAACAGATATTGGACATTTTCCTACAGTATAAAGTCAGAAAACCTAAAGAACTACTCACTCTCACTCACTCATCGTCATTACCGCTTAATCCTGTGTTCAGGGTCACGGGGAAGCCTGGAGCCTATCCCAGGAGACTTGGGGCACAAGGCGGAGTATACCCTGGACAAGGTGCCAATCCATCGCAGGGCACACAGACCTATACACACTCACACACTCATTCACACACTACGGACAATTTTGAGAACACCAATTAACCTAACCTACATGTCTTTGGACTGTGGGAGGAAACCGGAGTACCCGGAGGAAACCCACCAAGCACGGGAAGAACATGCAAACTCCATGCACACAAAAAAGCAAGCCTTAGCGGAAATTGAACCCAGACCCTGGAGGTGCAAGGCGACAGTTCTAACCACTACACCACCATGCCACCTCTAAAAAATACCCAGTGGAAAAATATTTGTTGTAGTAGGCAAAGGGTATGCAAATCTGCTTAAATGGCATCTATCTGCTGATGTCTTTGTTGGCTCTCCAGGTACTTTCCTTGTAACATTTATTGTGATTATAGTAATTTACATATAATATGTACAGGCACTGTGTTAAATTTCTCAACACAAGAGGGATCTTGATCTGTGTCTGTTTCTGCCTGCAGGCTAGGATAGACACATTTAACGACACATCCAAAGGTTCTCTCCTATTTTTGGTAAATGACTATTTGAAGCAGCATTTGTGCCTAGAAACTTTCCTTCATTTACATGCAACTAAAAATTTTACTGCACTTAAACGTTCACTCATTTATTCTCTATATTGCTTATCCTGTGCAGGATGGTGTACTCCCTAGACAGGGTGTGAGTCCATCACAGGGCACATACTGTACATGCGCACTGGCCAATTTGAAAACACAGATTAGCCTACTCTGCATGCTTTTTGGCTGTGGGAGGAAACCAGGGTACCTGGAGGAAATTATTCAAGCACGGAGAGAACATGCAAACTCACCATATACAGGCGCAAAATTGGGACTTGAACCCTTGATGACCCTGGAGGTGCAGGGCTACAGTGCTAATCACTACAGTGATCGTTGGCTCAATCTCTAGCTCTCTGGCTATTTCAAACCAAAACCCCCACATTTTATTGTGGAACATGGCTTTTGCAGTGTGGCATGGTGGTGCTGGGAGCAAAACTGGGAGCAAAACTGGTTAAAGAGGTTGGGGTACTGTCTGTGCAGAGTTTCAGATGTTTCCTGTGTTTGCAGGTTCTCTCCACTTAGTTTTTCCTACCTCCTGGAACTACAGCAATAGGAAGACCAAAAAGATTTTAGCACCCTATAATATATGCTCTGGAACAACCACATCTCTGGCTACAATAACAAAGAATTATTAGCATTTTAAAGACATTCTAGGACCCCGGTTTAAAATGGTCTAGCCTCTCTTGGACTAATTCTGTTCCCCAGGTGGTCTTTGGATAAAGCTTATCCTTAAAGGATTTAAAGGTTCACCCATAAGACAAACTTATCAATAGTCCAATGTACTACATTTTACCTTTCCAAAAGCTTTCACTTGCTGTGAATGGCATCATCCCATAATTACATTATGTGAACAGAACAATTAGAGAGTAAAGATTTAGTCAAGAAATGTCAGGATTTATTTTACAATTGAGAGACAAAAACAATATTTTTTTATGAGTTGATGAGACATTTCACAATGGTATGATTAAAAACATTGAAATGCACCGGTTTTCCTGTTGTGCATTGCTCTTTTTCATTCAGGCATAATGTGCATCTGAGGATGCATTCCATCAAACCAATTAATATTAACCACACTGGAGGACCATAAGGATGAACGTCAGCGCTACTGTTCACATACCGTCTGCATATATATCTATTTACATATTATTTCCTTTTTGTTTACTATATATAAAATGACAATATAAAAGAATGCACACCATACAAACAAAGCTGCGGCAACTGGCAAGATATGATGATGAAAAATTGTACATGTACATCATTGCAGATCATTTAAATATATATGTACTGTATATAAGGATTTGAATAAGTCTTTACAAGTTGAAATTGAAGCAAACCTATAGAAAGAGAAAAGTCGGTACCAAAGCATACATTTCCAAATTGCTACAGTAAAAAAAAAAAATACTTAACAACAAAACCAACTGATTTAACAAATATGTTAAAACAAAATCATTTGTGACACAAAGTGTATCATCAGAAGCAGCCCGTCAATCGTTGTCTGTTAAGGTTTTAAAGATACAATGCTGGCTTCTCTATATTTTTCATGATTAAAGGGGGTGTTGGTGATGTTGGTATAAAGTCAAACTTGGTAATTAGAGCTCAAAACAATAAATCTATACTCTCTCTATATTCTTCATAGCTTTTGCATGTTTGTTTGCCTAATGTTTCAGTTATTTCATGTATAAGGGATGATTGATTCAACAAAATTCATGTGGCACTTGTTACAACTACTTGTTTTCACATGTTACATCCTTGTTTTGACCATGCCCATGGATACCATGCTGGTCTCATTCTCGATTCCACAAAATACAAACAGTGGAAAATTTGATCAAATCTAGAATCACTTAGGGAAAAAAAAAACATGCACATAATTAACACATATAAATACAATACAAAGTAAGATATAGAAATCAACAGAGTGGAAAAAACAGCAACAACTGAAAAGGCGAGACAGATCATGGTCCAGTCAGGCAGTTGCACAACAAAAGTTTTAATCAGTTTTGACTGAAGGCTCAGTTCGGGATGCAGTGCAGAACAGTGATGTAGTGCAATGATTCTTAAGTTAGTCACTTCACTGCCACTGGCCTGCTCCTCTATGCTTTATCTAACTTTTCAAGCTCAGACACAAAGATCAAGTGGTCCTCTGGAGACTTGCCATGCGTTTTGCTGAGGTGCAGCTTAACTGCATGTTTGCTGACAAAGGTTCTATTGCACAATTTGCACTGATAGATGGAATTAGAGTCATCCTCGTTCAAGCCGAGCGAACTGAATGTCTTGTCTGTTATCATTTTTGTGACTGCTTGCTGCTCTCTCATAAGGTCTATAGACAACTTTGACAGGTCCTTTAAACTGAAGCCTAGATGCGATTCTAAGTGGCTAATGTAAGTGGAGGGAGTTCTGAACTGGGAGGCGCAGTCACTACACAAGAACAGAGGTTGGCCAGAGTCAATGTTCTTTAGGAACTTGGTCCCGCCTGTCCGCCTGAGCTGGTACTTAACATTGGCAAGCCAGTGAGAGATTGTGGTCATTGAGAGACCTGTGAACTTACAGATATGTACACGCTCCTGAGGACCCAGGTCAGTGATGACAAACTTCCCCTCTGGAGTTTCACGAAGGCTGGATGCAAACTGAGCCTGTAAGATCAGCAGATGCTGAGGGTTCCAGTTAGACTGCCTCCCTTTCCTCTTTTGGACATGAGTGAAGTCCTCCAGGGCATCCTCAAAAGCACTGCCATCTGCTTCTGACTTCTCAGAGATAGAAGAGGGTGTTGATGACTTTGGTGTCAGACGACCAGTGAGGTTTTTCACCATGTCCGAGATGTCCATCAAGGCATTTTCCCTTAGAGGGGAAGACAGCGATTCAGATAGGTTGGAAAGAATGGGGCGATTACTGTTAGGAGTGCTGCTGTTGCTACTGTTGCTTATGACAGTGGAGGAGATGTTGTTTGGTCGCCCATTACTGTTCTTGGATTTTGTCAAATCTATTGGCTGGTCTTCATTGTCATAGTATCTATTGATGGACTCTACTTGCTTAACCTGAGTTGGACTGTAAAAAGGTTTCTCCACCATGTTGTTGCTGATTTTGTACAGCATTGCTAATGGATCTAATAATGGGCTGCCAGTTTTAGATGCCTTGCCCAAGTGAGTGTTCATGATGGACTGCAGTGCACTGAGATGGTTAACTAAAGGCTGCTCTGGTGAGTGGTCAGTGATTATTCCCAAACTACTGCATCCATTGCTGACTTGCTTTTTTAGGGTGTCCATTCCATTCTTTTCTGGAGTTTCTGCATGACTCTCAATTTGTTCCCCTTCTTTACCAACTGATTCAGACTCCTCAGTGATGCCGTTCTTTGTAGGCTTGCTAAGGTCAGTTGGCTGAAGAAATTCTTTTTTCTCCTTGGCTACAGGTGATGGTGACGGTGCAGAGGAATGTTTTGAGATGCGTTCAACAGGCTTTTCCTCCTTTTCCTTTTTAGACACAATTTTCCCTGTGACTTTCTCCACTAACTCTTCCATAGCTAAGACATTGCTCTTATGGTTTGGAGGTGGGGATGGGCTTTCTGGGGAATGGATGAGGGCACTGGTTTCAGCTGACAAAGACTTCAAGCTGCTGGCACTGAATGTGGGTTGCATTTTGACACTCTGGACAGAAGAGAGAGACTTCATTGACCCTTGGAGCTGGTAGGCAGCATGGATGCTTGGATAACCACCCCATGTAGGGGTACCTGTCTGAGCCTTGCTGATTGCACTAGAAACAGTATTTTCTAAAGACTTCAGAATATCAAGACCCCCTTTTGGAGTTTCTTCTAAATCCTCTTCTCTGAGATATTTGTATTGGCCAGGTTTTTCAGAATTATCCAGTTTGTCAGATGGGTCCTCCTTTTCTTCTTTAATTTTCTTCTCTGGCTCATTTACTTCTTTTTTCTCTTCATGTGAAACCTTTCTCTCATCAGTTGTAGAGGTTTGTAATGGAGAGTCTATTTGTGACTTAATAGTCGGAACTGGTAGACGTGTGGTAGTTGGTGGAAGAGGGATAGACTGAATTTTTTCCTCCACCACTGGGTCAAACACCAGTTGTTTCCCCTTTTTTGAGGCAGAGTTGGTCACTTTGAGAAAGTGTCCTGTCACCATCATATGAGCTGTAAGCTGCTGCAAAGTGTCATGGGAACTGCCACATTCCATACACTTGAGGATCTGGGCTTTTCTGGCTTCAAACTGCCAGGTGTAACTTGCACCATTCTGATAGCCATATCGATTGTTAGCAGTAACATAGGGATTAGAAACCTTTTGGTCTTTGGTGGGTGTGGATTCTGTTAGTGGAACACCTATTGTGCTGGACTCAGGTGAGCAGGGGGACACTAGGTCATGAAACACTCGTTTTTTGGTAGAGGGAACCAGCTTTGAGGCAAGCGCTGGCATAGGTTCTTTGAGAGGCACTTTCTGGTAGTGTTTTGTTTTGATCATGTGGACACTTAGGTCTTGCAGAGATTCAAATGAGTGTCCACAGTACATGCATTTTAAGACTTTTTGAGCATCCTCTTTGCCCTCCATCTCCATTAAAGAACGCTTCCTTGGCTTAGACCATTTCTTGCCCATGTCATCCTCCTGATCTTTATTGTCATCACGGTAATGGCCTGTTTCATTCATGTGTACTGTGAGGCCTACAAGTGTGTCATAAGCTGCACTGCAGTCCTTGCATCTAAATTTACTGGCACCAGTAAATACCGGCCCATACAACTTATTGTTTTGTCGGTACAGTTGCACTGTGCTAAATAGACTGGGTTCTGGCAGAAGGTGGTATGGTGTATGCTGTAATGTTTTAGCAAGTGCAGCCTGGTGCCAGTCATAAGAGACACTTCCACTACTGGTTCCACTTACATTTCCATTGCTATTACTGGTTAAAGTGGTGGCACTGGCAGATGTGTTGCTTGGAGTGGTGCTGGTTGTGGCACTAACACTAGCTGTGGTAATGCTACTGCTTCCACTGCTGTTAATGTTAGCTGCATGACTATTCATAAGGCTATTACTCCCCTTGTGGTTACTTGTGGTACTGTTGTTGCTGACATTTACTTGTTTGCTTTTTATAATGTCCCTTGTGATGCTTGACCATGAGGCATTTGAGATCAAGTTTGCATAGGCGGCTTTCATCTTTGCCAAGCTGTCATGCACAGAAAGACCAGGCTCTGTCTCCATGTCCTCAGTCTCATCTCTTTCCTGGCCCTCTTTGGAGGAGGTGCTTTTAAAGTCAGCCAGGTGATCGCTGGTGTCACTAAGTGGTGAGCCGTAACCGGCATCAGGGTTGGTGCCATTGCTGAGCGGGGAGTTTTGGTAGCTCAGCTGCTCACGTGGATACTCTTCCTCGTTGCACAGGTACTCTGTGTCCTGGCCATCTAAGGAGAGGCCATCATCCTGCAGGTGCTCCTCATCGATCTTGGCTGCCTTCAGCTCGTCCTCAGGCACGTAGGCTGTGAAAAACCAAAGCAGAAACACAGAGAAAAAATGATGATAAAGCAGAAGGTTCAAAAGGAGAGAAAATGCAACTTTCAAAATGGATTTAGTTGTTGAAAGTTATTTTGAGGTTTCTATGGCATTATTTGATGTATGAAATTTTCCTGCATGTGTGCTTGCACGCCTACATAATGATCCTAAAGAGATTTCTTGTCAATAGTCCTGGCAGAGGACACAGGTTTGCAATTATAAAGTGGCAAACATCCATATCTTGACTATGATAGATAGTACCCTTCACTGCTGAGACTAACAAAGCTATCGAATATTACAGCTCAGCAAGGGTAAAGAAGAGCATGGATGAGCAAGAAAAATAAGTCCCCTTGAGGATGAAAACCAGGGACAACAGCAAAAAAGAACATTATAAAAAAATGAGATCAGACAGGTGTTTGGGGGAAAAAAAGCTTCATGGTATGCCTAGCTGAAAATTAGAAAGCAAAATCCATTTGTACTGAACATTTATCATGTGAATAACCAGGATTTTTATCCCAATGCAACAGATCTTATTACTGCTGAGTTACTGGCCAGATAATGTTGCGGTAAATCTATACAAATGTTGATCACTTCTTTTACAGTCAAATTCAAATCAGGCTACAAAAAACTTAAATTAATCACTACATCTCAATATCTTCCCATTTCCAAGGCAAGTCATACTACCGACAAAAAAAAAAAAAAAGAGATTTTCTCTCTGACTCTCTCCCTCATAGTTAGAGGGCACAGACTGTGAGTGACTTTGATCCAGTTTCCCCCACCACTGTGCCACTCAAGTCAGGCTTTTCTGGGCAGGAGACTGCATCTGAGTTATTGCCAAAGATGCGATGCTGCACACAGTGTAGTTGGCAGCAGTAGTAGAAGTTCTTGCAGTGTGTCGTGCCGAAGCACGAGTGGAAATGACATGTCTTGTTGTCACGGTCCATGTTGTACTAAATCTCTGGGAGTCCACTGTGTGTGCAGCCTCGGTGTATGTGCTCGTCTCAGAATGTGAAAGGAAAAAGAGACGGAGAGCAAAGAATGATGGAAAACCTGGACCGGCTTCCACTCTGATTATGACCGAGGATATTTCGCATGTAAATTCTAAAGCTGTAAATCATTTTATTTTCTTTTAACACTGGTTGTTATGATGCCACGAGCGCAATGAAGTCTGAAGTGCGATTTATTTTATTGCCTCACAATTAAAGCTCACTTGAGATATTATTTTCATGCTATGATCTAATATAGCACTGAGCTTAAATAAGACCACAGTTAGTCATCAATTAGTCAGGAGATTTGTAAAACTCGCTATACAATCAGTCTCTTTTAATTAGTCTCTGATATCTGTTCATTACTAGTTTGTGAATGTTAAATTAGATTAGATAAATTTACTGAAGCATAAGAACAAACCCCACTATTTAAAAGAACTCTAATTGTTTAAGGATACATAAATTATTATCAAATGTTTTTACCTTTAAGAAATGCCAAGTGGGTTTATGATTAAATAATGCAACTTTAGGACTTGTATTTGTTCTTCTTGTTAAAGTTCTTGTCCTATTATTACAACTCCAAGTTGAGATGTTGCCAGTCTGTAGCCAAAATTGGCCAAAAAAACACCATTTTTCCCCCCAAGGTTTCATGTTTAAAACTCACATAAACATATACACGCACACAAAAGGACAGTTTCCATGTATTGCATGCAACAAGAGCTGCGACAAAAAAAACCCCTGAATAATAGCACGCTGTCACAGCAGAGAGAGAAAGAAAGAGAGAGTGAGAGAGAGGGAAAGAGCTAGTGAGGTATATTACTTCTTTAATTTGTTTAATAAAAAGAGAATAAAGGACCGTGAGACCAAGTTTATAATGAGCAATGGTTGGATTAAATTCCTGTTTCATCAGCTGGCTTCAATCTGCATCTGGAGATAAACGAAATGAGCAACGAAAAACACATCAAAGCACCTGTGTGTATGTCTGTGTGTGTGTGCGCGTGTGTGTGTTCGGAATGTGTCCAGCTCTGTATAACCCTTTTCTCTCTATGCAGGAAGTGTGTCTGAGAGGGTTTGTTCTTATCAGCCATTTTGAGAACAACTCTACACAACACAACAGAGTCGAATCTCTACAAGCAACCCTACACACGTTTGAAGGCAATCGGAAGAGACAGAGGAGGAAGAGAGAAAGAGCAGGAGTACACGGAGAAGAGATTGCATGGGAAGGAGATAGTGAAGAGAAGAGAATGAGACAGACAGTGTTGAGAGTTGAGAGTTGCTCCTTTATCTCAGCAAGCCACCAGCAGCTATCTGTCCTAGATGCCAGGATCCGTCTGAGGCGCTCCAAGCAGATGTGCTGTCAGCTTCAAACAGCGTGCTACTGAGCATACTGTAATCAGACCGGACGTGATACCTGATGTTTGTTAGCTGCCATTTATGGCTGCATGCGAGACGCTGGAGCAGCTGCAACTGCCTGAATGATGCCTGTGTAAAAGGAGGTGTAGTTACTTTTTTTTTTTTATTATTATTTAATATGAACAAATATCTAGCTAGTGCGTACAGTATGTATTAATATTATAGCAAGTAACACTTCGTTTAATACTTAATCGGTGTGGCACCGCTGAAGGGCTGATCTGAGCTCAGCTTTAAACTTTTCACCGATATCAATCCATCAGGCCCGCTGAGAAATCAAGCAGGCGGCATAAAGCAACAGCACTCATTGAAATAAACATTACAAACTGTCAAATAACTCAGTTATCGGAAATTGCAGCGAAAGGAATATTCGCCCGGAGGAGCGCAGAACGGCTAATTCCCTCAAGTCAATGCAGCACTTACGACAGCTTATCACATTAAAACAACAAGAAAGAGAACTTTCTTCTTCACTATAATTACAGAGAGAGAGAGAGCGTGAATACCAGAGAGAGAGAGAGAGAGAGAGAGAGAGAGCCATTCGCAGGAAGATGGGCAGAAGCTGACACTAAAACGAACACGTCTCTTCAGCCTTTGACGCCACGTGGCGTGTGACAGGCAACGCGTGCCGGCGTGTCACTGTCCGCGCATCAAGCCTTCAAGGCCCGACTTGGCAATTTTTTTTTCCTTCCACCCCTCCATCTGCGTCAAGGCTCCGCCAGACGATCGCAACAGCGCTGGCACTTAATAACCCAATCAGAAATTTGACTGCTGACATCTTTCATTGAGCCTCTGCTTTTAAGCGTCACGCCGAACAAAGAAAGAGGGATTAAGGGGGGAGTAGGGGAGGAGGGGGGCCTTGTTGTGTTTGTCAATCAACAAAATATATATTAAAAAAATAAATAAATAATAAAAAAAGAAAAACCCCCACATTGTACTGTCAAGGGTGAGAAAAGGACAGAAGTTTTTTTTTAAGAACGGATACAATTAAAAGAAGAAGCAGTGAGGGGAAAAGTGGAAGCCGTTTTGCTAGAGTGAAGGAAACTTCGATTTCGATTTAGAAATAGAAGATGAGGATATCTGTATGAACGTGTGTCCTTGCCGTGAATGAAATGCAGTACAGCATTATTTAAAGTAATGCCAAATTTGATAAAATATTATTAGTATTTAATATTATTAAATATATTATTTAAAACTTCTTTTGCGTTATTAGTCAAACGGATAAGTGACTGCAGTGTTTATTTTGTACGATTTCTTTAAGAAGAGCAGAACCTGTGAGCTAAGTTTTTTTTGCATAACAAAGTAAATGAACCAATCAGGTTTCAGTATGGAAATGCAGGAGATGCAAAAAGTACTGATTTCCAGAACACAAAATTTTAGGTATCCTTTGTATGCGGCAAGCAATGTTTTATTTCAAATATTTAATAAAAAATTGTTTTATATATAATGCAAATTAGTGAATATATATATATATATATATATATATATATATATATATATATATATATATATATATATATTCATTCTACATAAAAAAAATTTATGACATTTTTAAGATGTTTGGAAATCATGTACAAAGTGATATCTAAAATAATCAAGAGGAAATGTGTCAGCTTGTGTGTGTGTGTATGTGTGTGTGTGTGTATGTTACAGAAGGAGAGCGAGGCCATCTGTGTCCAGAGCGGAGCTGTCACTGTGGCTGCTGAGACCTCACAGAGTTTGGACAGGTGACACAGCGACGGGACATGAGCAGGACATGAGCAGGTCACACACACATACGCACGCACACACATTTTCACTGTCATAACCAACAGAGATGAGATGTGGAATATGCCTTGGACACTACAAACTTCTATTCAAATATCTCACATGTAAGCACACACACACACACACACACACACACACACACACACCAACATGCTAAAGAATCACTCTTATATGATCCTGAGCCGACTTACTTTCTCCTTACTCATGTAACCAAGGCGGCAAAACTACACAATGTTTAATCAGTTAAAGCTTAATTACATTTCGTGAAAATAGCGCTGGCGTTTCAGACGTGGCGTGTACATCTCTTCTGAGTCAGTCTTGTTAGACTTTACGAGAGGCCATAACAATCTTAGATTTACGATGTTGAGGCATACTTAAACCATCATTTCCCAGAAATGCCTCCAAAATTGCCAGGGCTACATTTCTACTGCATTACAATTGTGTCATAAAAAAACAAACAAACAAACAAAAAAAGACAAGATTAGTAGCTTGGGAATAAATTAAAAGGTGGTCACAAACTATAGATTTATGAGGAATAATACCAAGCTGGCGTTCATTCATAGGTCTGAACATACTGTAACTGTAATGTCATTGGCTGATCTGGAAAACAGTTTAACGCCTAAAGATAGATAATCAAGAGCTCTTAAAACTCTGTATTTGTATGGGTTTATTCAAACAAATGTTTGCTTGTTTATTTATTCATCCGCACATCTGTAAATATTTTTTGGTTGCTCTATGTTTAATTAGACTATTCAGATCCTATAAATCTCCTACAGGCTTCATGTTGTTGGCATGAGGTCAGGACTAACCTGCCAGTTTTAATGCATGCATAAGGCATGCCCTGAAACCTAAGAAATTATACAGAACTGGTGCTGAAAGGATGTGCAGATGTGTGAATCCGCCATCAGGCTGAGTGTCTCCTACTACAACTGGCATCTTCCACCTTTACACCCCTCCCCTTGCTTATTTATTTATTTTATTTAGCAGGAGAGGGGGCAATCACGGCAGTCATTTGCAGTACTAATGTCCAATTCAGGCGCCTCTCCGTCGGCTGATTTAGCCGGTCAGAGTGGTTTTGGAGTGGCCAGCAGAGAGCCGCGCTGTTTAGCCGACATTTTAATGGGAAAACTGGCAAGTCTTATTTGGCCGGCCGATGTGGTTTGTCACCGGGTCTCCATTACATGCCACTCAGCTCTGATGCCTTTGGACAGGTCTGATCAAACCACGTCATTTGACCTAGGCGGCCTGCTGAAGTGGCGGACGAGGAGACGGAGAGAGGGATCGTGAGAGCGAGAGGAAGAGGGAGGGAAAATGGGGGGGGAGAAGGCCAGGACACTGAAGGCTGTAAATAAAATGACATTATTATTTCCTCTGTCCTATCATGTAGAAAAGCCAATTATGGTAATGCACAGCATGTCAGTGGGAATGCAGCAATCTCTTTCTCTCTCTGTCTCTCTCGTCCCCTACACCCCCCCCCCCCCCCTCCTTTTGCACGCCGGTTGAAGCGGCGCAATGCTGTTTGATCCAGTCTGCTCATGGCCTCCAGTGATCCTGTATGTCTGCTGTAGAAATACTTACAGCCTCCAGAAAGTTTAAAGAAACACTCACCAGACTAGGGATAAAAAAAATAATTGATTCCTCATAAGAGGAAAAATTATAATAATAATAATAAGAAGAAGAAGAACAACTGACAGAAATACAGTTTTGGTTAAAAAAACAAGCGCTAAGCTAGGTTGAATATAAATAACTCTTAAAAAAGCGTATAAAAAAGTATAATTATGCACAGACACAGATCAACACCACATTTGTAGAAGTGCACTCTGTTTTGATTGACCTGTTCATTAGGTTTTGCACAAACTTGTGGAATCCGTGTGATTATCCTGTACATTGACATTGAAGCATATGTGCGAGAAATTCTGACATTGCTGTAACTACTTCATAAATTCTACTTTTCACCTAAAAAACTTTACTTTTTTTTTTTGCTGGTAATACAATTGGTATTTAAAATAATTAAACAAACAAATAAATAAATAAATAGATCTTGTATAACAATAGAAAATATAAAAAAATCCAAGCTTTATGTATAATGCTACTGTTAGGATGCATTCTTTGCTTTTTAAACATATTTAATTAGCTACTGAATATGTCATAAAAAAATCTAACTTGAGCATGCACTTAGAGTATATCTTTACACCACTATCGTTACATTAGCATGTGAGAATTTAAACAATCCAAACATCCAACTGAACGCTTCTCCTTTGAGTATTTAAAAGTTATTAAAGAAGAAAAAATCAAATTGCATACAAACAGTGAAATTCATTCTGACAGGAAAATATAGGGCTAGTGTCTCTCATGATGGATGAAAACGATAATATTCCGTTTTACAAGCAGGAAGTGATCATACTGGAAAAATCATGAATTTTCCATGAACCATGTATTTAAACTGAAATAAAAAAACGAATTGTGAGGGTCCATAAATATTTCGATCCCTACACCCAATATGACTTAAGTCAAGGTTATCTGTCTAAAATGTTCACTGGATGGTCCAGGCACTGATATAATCCTGAAGCCTGTCCAGCTACAGCTCTGTGATGACGGCGTGTTGGAGTACACCACCTATTTAAGCCCTGTGTAAGCACGTTTCTCCTACTCGTAGTGCTGTGTGTGAATAGTGATTAATGATTACAGCCTCCATTTGGAGCGCGGTCACTGATGAATGAACTGTGTGGAGGAGTAACGAGCTCGCTATAGGGATGGACAGATTTCCAGGGGTTCGGATTCGTCCCCCTCGCCCCACCTCCTTCCCCTGGCCCGACGTGAACCTCGTCAAGCAGAAAGCCTTCACATTTTTCATCATCTCACACACAATCCTTCGCTCTAAGGAGCGTCTTTGTCGTTTTTTTTTCTCTATCGCCTCTTTTCACCGCAAGCCACATCTAACTTTATTACAGACTAAACAAAGGGAGGCTTTGAAGTGCAGACGGGCGTTTTACAGCGACCCAGCCTACCTCTCCTCACCCACCGGCACTGATCTGTGTTGCTGTGGATACGGTGGAGAGGTGTCTTAAAACGAACGGCGCCATCTCGTCTATAAGTGACGCAGCTCGTGAGAGGCCGGCCCGAGCGGAACAGGCCGCCATATGGCAGGATAACTCCAGGGTCCGGCCCAACTGGTGTGCCATTCAGCTTCACGCTCTGCTTTCTCTTTATCTCTTTGCTTTACACTGAGCACGATTAGAGCCGTTTGAAAGGAGATTTTTCTTTTTTTCTAACAGAAAAGTGTCAGGAGTAATTTAGATGAAATCTAGTAATCGAGTAACTTAAAATATTAAACCAAATGTAAACTTGCTAGCTAAAGCCGCAAATCAAATTTACTTTGTAATATGTAACGTTTCTCAAACTGCTGAATGAATCAAATTCAAATATTCACCCACAAAATACAAAATAGCTTGCTCACCTTGCAGAAAAACATGACTGTTACTGTACACGTACACACACACACACACACACACACACACACACACACACACACACACACACACACACACACACAAATGCATGCCCCTGAATGTCGAGCCCATACTTATGCAAAGCGCGGCCCACTTTGTCATTTAATTTTTAAAAACCCTAAGGTCGTATAACACACTCTCCCTGTCATTTGCAAGCACATTAACTCACTGGCCACACGACAGCCAAATTATGCTAATGGGCCGCTAAAATGGGTCATATAGACAGTGCATTTTGCATTAGCTTCAAACAATAGGCAGGGAAAGAGCAGAGAGAGGATGTGAGCAGTGCTGTTCTCCTTTAGCCGTGCCGTGACGCTTTCACCACGTACACCACAACAGAGCCCTTGCGCACCCACGAGCCTGCTAAATGCGATATCAAAACGGCCGATGAATAATGAAGGAGCTCAATTAGCAGATTGTTAACAGCAATTTACATCAGTGAGGTAATGTGTTCCATCATGTACAGGCCTAGATTGACTGTGCAAGTCTAGTCTTTCAGAGTGAAATTGTGCACCATACTGTACTGTAGCACTCGTGTGATTTATTAAGCAACGGATCACGTGTGTGCTTAAATGAAAAGATGATTTGTGTCCAGTTCCTGACTGCGTGTGTTACAGATTAATAGACTACATTAATTAGTTTAAAGATTATTAAATGATATGGCGAGCACATAACCGTGATATGGCAGGAAAGCATGAAATAAAAGTAATTAATAATTTGTTGCTTTATGAACATCTGCACTGAAACGAGAGTTAAAGATGCAAACTGGACTAAATCATTTGAAAGTAAATAGTCCTCCATACCAGAAGAGGGCAACATTCACTCTGATTCATTTTCAGAAATGAATGGATTTATTTTGGCAGGGTGTTGGTGGTGGTGGACCCGGGAGACACCAGTTCAACAAACACACACATACACACACACGCTTAGTCTCAATTTATCATTGCCAATCTACCTACCATTATGGTTGTTGCATGAAGAGGGGGGAATGAAGAGAACCTGCAAAACATGCACATGGACAGAGAGGGAACAAATAAAGCCTCACACAGATAGTAACCTGAGCTCAGGATCAAAACACGTACCCTGGAGCTGTAAGGTCGCAACACTACCTGCTGCGCATATTTATAATCAATGTGTCAGTCCCTTAAGGGCGACAAGCTAACAGATAGATGGCCTACTGTCCAAAAAACACCCCTAACTACAAATCTACCTCTCTTAAGCTTAAAAGGTGAGCTGAATCCATTACACACAAAATTTATGTCTCCTTGAAGAGTTTTTATACATCAGACTAACTTTAATATCTCCGCCTCAACTTTTCCTCAGTTGAACTCCTGACTTGCTTTGTGGGATATAAACAGCGAGAGGCTAAAAGCATCTGCAGCTTGGCTAATTAAACACCCAAATTCATGATTGCTGAGTAATTGAGGGCACCTTCACCTGGAGGTTTCGCACAAATCATTAGCCGCACTTCAGCGAGGAAGTGTTTATGGGACGAGTCCGAAACGTGAGCGTATTGCTCCGAAATAAAAGCAGACGTCAAAGGAAGCTCTTAATAACGGATGAAAATTAATATGGCGGGCTGAACGGATTAATTAGATTAATTGATTGGGTGTTTCATGTTGAGAGTGTTAAGTGGCACAGCTTTCTTGGAAAATCATAAGAGTTGCGACGAAACAAATCACCACAGGAAACGAATCACATTAAGAAAAAGCAATCTGAATGTTAATGGCGAAACTACTTAGGACTAAGGATTGTCATTTCATTGTTCAAATGCTATTTGAATTTTTATAGTAATTGTACTCAAAGACAGAGAAAGAAAAAACTCAACAAAATAGGTTTAGCGTTTAGTCATCTACTGATACTGTTTTAAGGTTTGGGTCAAATTTTAATACACAGGTAGCAACATTGCTAACAAGGAAAATGCTAGAAGATCCTAGCAGATAAGAAAAAAACAGAAAAGAGAACAAATAGCAGCTCCCTGATTTTCTTTTAGAGACCACAATCTTGCTTTTTGCAATCTTGCAACTTCTACTAGCTCACAAAATCAAGGTTTGTTAAGCCACAGGTCAAATTTCACCTAGATACTGAGAGAAACTAGCCGCTAGCAGAAGCAAGTATGTGTTCATCACATCCCTTCCCCCTCTTTTTATTTGCATTTTATTTGATGCTACTTTGTGTGGGAAAAGGGGATGAAGGGAAAAACATATTTTTAGGACTTTCCTGTATAGGTGTAGTAAGAGCTCAAAAATCTTAAAAATGCTATATGGCTAAGTGTTAGATGCTAATATGGGCTCCTCTGGATTTCCACTGCTAACAAAGTGAGCTTTCACCATCTGTGGTTTATGATATGAACACAGTGTTGCGCTACTGCTAATGTGTGAAAATCAAATGCATATTTAAATGCCTTTTTGTTTAAATAGATGTTTGAATACTTAACTACACTTTTAGTAATTCCTGACGAATGTGTTTTGTTGCCTCGAATCATGTTTTGCCTCAGATCTTGTAGTGTGAAAAAAACAGGCATTTTCTGCATCCAGGTGCTTCTGCATTGCAGTGCTTTACCCTTTTTCTCTCCTTTTGCTCCCTCGAATGCTCCCTCTGTCCCTTTCCCTCTCAGACTGTGTGTGTGTGTGTGTGTGTGTGAGAGAGAGAGAGAGAGAGAGAGAGAGCGGGTGGAGGTCCGTTGTGCGGTCTATAAATCACCTTTTCCCGCTGTCACAGAGGAGCCGTGCAGCTGTGAGACAATGGCCATTAGATCATAAGCACCTCAGTCCCTCCTCCCATCTGCACATTTTTTTTTGCAGATCCTCCCATTTTTTGGTGAGGACCAGCGTCCTAGCTGCTTATTTTGTTTTCTTTTAAATCCGGGTCCAGGTTCGAGTGCTTGAGCGTCCTCTATGTAACCCAAACATGTCCGGATATCGTGGGATGATCTCCTGCGTCATGGCTTTTGCGGAGACACCGATAAGGTTCTACACATGCTGTGTTGAGAGACACAACAGCCTCAAAGCAGACAGAGGACCCCCATGTGGGGAAAGAGAGAGAGAGAGAGAGAGAGAGAGAGAGAGAGAGAGAGAGATGGGAGGGGGAAACAGCAGGGAACGAAAATGTTCTTTGTTTCTTTAAATCCCCCATTATGGTGTCTCGACCAGACCATAACCTGTTCTGATTGTCTGACAGAAAACTCAGCAGACCAAACACACTCTGAGACACACATGTACACACACACATACACGCACATGCACACACACCAGCAGCTGCTCCCATTGCCTAGCAACTACCAGGTTGATAGATGATCCTAAAGATGGATAATTGCCATAAATCAGGCAGTTCTGAAGGAGAGTGGAGATGGAAAACAATTAGAGCGGCTGCACTACACCTTGATGACCCGGCACCAACCCTGCTCCATTCTACTCCAACACAATCGCAGCCTTTAATTCTCTCTTTCCCATGGACACGGCCTGCCACCCATTTGATCTGCTGACAAGGTTTGATGTACAGCTTTACTGCTTAAAACACTGCTAACAGTCAGGGAACGGCTGGGTGAGTGTGTATGGCAATAAAGACCGCACATCCATGACATTGTATGGATATAATAACAAAAATCAAGATTATCACACCAGCCGTACAGATAAAGGGTAACATGATATAAATATCTATATGGCAATATTTTGAGGATGACATTTTAGTTTTTCCTAACAGTGTCAGTAAAACAACTGTCACTCTCTGGCTTGCTCATTAGGGATCTAAATATAAATCTACATCTGTATTTCTGTAAAGCTGATTTATGTTGAAGTCTGTTTAAAAGCGCTGTAGAAATTAAACTGATCTGAAATAAAAAACAACACTGTCACAATAAAAGAAAAGATATATGAAAAAAAAAACATTTAATTAAAGTTTTGACATAAATAAGATTCACTTCATACCAGCCACCTGTATGATATATAAAATATAGATAAACAAAAAGAACATCATAAAGTCCTATAGTAACAGGTTGGCCTGCACTAATCTTTGCACAGATACGTGTTCAAATCAAACCGGGACTTTTGATTGTTCAGAAAAACAAAACACAGTTATGCGAGTAATAACTCCTTTTGTTTCTCTATATAATCCCCTGCTACACTAACGCACTTATCCCAGAGTTTACTAGTGCTTGGATACCATCAAGATAGCAAGTTTTCTCAGAATGCTAAATCTATGATTGGACTGCCTCCTTCACATCTGAAATGCTGGACTCCCAGGAACTTTTTCAATAGCTCAAACATGTAAAAATGGCTTGGAGCGATGCCAGAACTGTATGGGGAATGTGGCAATCACGCCCACCCATGTTCCTGTAATACGCAAGTGGTGTTTGTGAATGATTGTGTGTACAGTTACCACAGACAAAAGCGTCTCGTCTGCAAGATTTTCAAGACTCAAGTGTGCCATTCACTGAATGTTCACAAAAATGACTGCACTGAGCTGGGAGCCACCTCAGCTTGGATCGTCATTCATGGACGTACAACCTTCTTTAAAATGTTTGCACAGTAAAAAGAAATTCTACCGCTAAGAGTTTATTACTCTATCATGCTTGAAATCTTATGTAAATGTCGATTGGTTATACACCTTCATTCATGAGATATGTCATCACAAGTGAGCATTTTTCCTAAAACAGGCCACAAAATCTAAATCTCCTACAGTTGTTTAACTGGGATGGTGATTCTAAAACACGGGAGGGTGGTCGGAGATCATAGAAGAGACCACGCCCACTGGGATAGAAAAGTTTCATCATAACGTGATCAGTCACAGGGTGTCCCGCTGCACAACAAATGAAGCACAAATACATAAAGGTCCCGTATAGAGCATACAAAAGCTATTGTGGTGTCCTTTAATTTGTTTATAATTCTAAATATATATCTATAAATCATATTGACAAACAGACTAATACTTTTCCTAGTCAAATAAACCAAACGTTCCCAAGATCGGTGAGGGAAACGAAACTGGCAAAGATAAAGAACACGAGCAACTTCTGAATGTTTGTGTTGTTAAGGTAAAAATTCACACCTAGAGATCATGTACAGTGCTGTAAATTATAAACATTTAGGGAAGTTCTTTAATTTAATTTGCGGCCATTTATGTCTAGCTTATTTTTAGTCACAGATCGGGTAAACAGTAGTCAAGATGTAGCTGCACTGTTAACAGAAACATCCAAGCAGGCAGAGAGCAAAGCAAACACACCAACAATCTTATACCGACATAAGTAAGTGTTAAGTGCGTATACCAAGACAGACAAATTTTTTTTTCCAGACGTGTGACTGGAAGTAGAACATTTTAAAACTTAGCGAGGAAAAAAAACAATGCGATTGTGTTTTAAATATTAACTCATGCTATTGTTCTACTCATCAAGCTTTAAAAATATTGGCACCCCGTAATATTATTTTGTATACATAAACATCATGTTCTACATACCTGTATGTTAACTCTTTTTAGTCACTTAAACATCATTTCGATTTATTAATGATATACATTTTAGGGTTGAAGGTATGAAACATTACAGCTTTATGTTTATGTTGTGTCTAAAGGAAAGTGGGTGTGGGGTAACGCGTTTGATTTAATCTCGGCTCAAAGACCCAAAAAAAGGAAAAAAAGAGAGATGTAACATGTAACAGAGCTCTATTTAGTGCTGAAAGTACAGCGAGAGCAGGCTGAGCTATTGCTCACCGTGACGAGCTCTTCTTTCTTTTCTGTCTCTTTCTCTCTCTCTCTCTCTCTCGCTCGCTCGCTCGCTCGCTCTGTGCGGCAAAAAAGAGGGCTGCAGCGAAGTACAAACACGGTTTGATAGCAGATCATAGATTACGTTGTAAACCATAACAAAAGTGATTGCGATGAGAGCACTTTGTTGAAAAGTTGCTTGAAAGAAGACACGGCTGACGAATTGCAGCAATCAACATGCGGCTGCAGAGAATAATTCACCAAAAAAGTACAGGAGGAATCTGCGGAAGGGAGACAAAGAAAACAAAACAAACAAACAAAAAAAACGGGGAGTATTGAAAGGAGATGGTCAGCAAAAAAAGAAAAAGAAAGAAAAAGAGAGGAAGGGTGGGAAGCAGATAAAGAGAGTGATTGAGAGGGATATGGAGAGGTGAGAATGGAGAGAGAGAAAAATAGACAGGAGGAGAGAAAGAGTGAGAAAAGAAGAGGGCAGGAAGAGGGGAAAAAAAAGAGCTTGTGTTCAGGCCACGACCTCACCGGTTCAGTCTAGCTGAGTCTGGTTGCACAATAACCCATCAATCAACTACCCCAGTACCGTCATCCCTCCCTTTTCACACACACACTCACACACACACACAGATTCCCAGAAGCTGACCCTTATTTGACCGGGAAACCCGCACATGCTGGAGACAAATATGGGCAGCAGCCATTCACTTGTGACACCCACCCACTCAGATGCATACACATACACACACACACTTTGCACATGTGTCATACAGGAATGCTACAACTGAATATTAAAACCTGACATATTTCATTTCACCCTCGATATCATGTTGCATTTCCACATACTTCACGTTTCACATAATAAGAAACTGCAGTGTTCAGGATGTTGAAACACTAACAACGTACAGTACATTTCTGTCCTGTTAAGACATTATGGCTCATTTCCTGTCTGGACAAGACACGTCTAATGCTGCGCACTGTGCTTTAGATATGTGGATGAGACAGCAAGGACTTCACGTCGTAAACATGAGCTTCTCACAGAGTTACTAGCTGGTGTCAGTTTCCTGCTTGAAGTGTGTCTGCGGAGGTCTGGTCTCGTAAATAACCCGCGCAATCCGCCTCGTAAAGCGGGACAAGTTTCTGGGGATTTTTTAGCACGGCAATCCGTGCAGTAATCTGTATGCCTTCCCATGCCGTATTTCCAATACGACGGCGTGCTCAGGCGAGGTCTGTCAAGAGCTAGGAAAGATGTGGAAGTTGCAGTGTGCCTGGAAAGGGGTTTTGGCTCGATCAGGCTTTTTTTCTTCTTCTTCAAATCCTAAATCTAGCACGTGCGTCCTTGTATTAAAACCATCTGTCAATGAATAAGTGGAAAACCTGGATGATCTGAAATCAGAGAGGATATCGATTGGAAGATGTTTATAATAACTGGAAAAAAAAAAAACACTTCAGATTTCTGCAGCTTAATCTCTGAGGGTTCTGTGCAAATTTTCCCTATAGTAAATATAGCTGTTTGAATAATATTAGAAGTAAAATAAAAAATGAAATAGCTAGGCGGTGGTGTAGTGATGGTGTAGTGGTTAGCACTGTCGCCTTGCACCTCCGGGTTCGATTTCCAGCCAGGCTCGATTTCCATCTCAATGTGCATGGAGTTTGCATGTTCTCCCCGTGCTTGGTGGGTTTCCTCCGGGTACTTTGGTTTCCTCCCACAGTCAAAAGACATGTAGGTTGGGTTAATTGGCATTCCCAAATTGCCCATAGTGTGTATGTGTGTGTGCCCTGTGATGGATTGGTACCCTGCCTCGATAGGCTCCAGGTCCCTGTGACCTTTAATACAGGATAAAGCGGTATAGAAGATGAGTAAGTAAGAGTGAGTGATAAAATAGCTAGTGTACATATACAATGAGTCTCCTAATAAAGGTTCTGTGATTGGTTGATCACATTTCCATGAATGATTTAGGAGGAGATGCGGATAGAATAAGTGACGTGGACGACGCGATACAACAGGTGGTTATACCGATGTGTCGCCTATGCTTTGCAGAAATGCGTCACAAACATATTCACAGCTTTGAAATAAAGATGCAATGCCACGTTGAAACAAGTGAATTCACGAAAGTGTTTTAAAAAAAAAAAAGAAATTCCTTGATGCTTCAATACCCGCCCTTAGGCTTTTATTAAAAGTGTATTTTGAGTAAACTGAGTTTGCTATTATCTTTTTTGTCAGTATTGGGATACCTGCTACTACTGTAATGCAGGCCATGTGCATTCAAAAGAAAAAGAGACAGAGCGAGAGAGAGAGAGAGATGCTGACTTGCTCCCAAAGGGCGCAACAGAAAAGCGTTCACCCTGTTGTCACAAAAACACGAGATCGATGCTTGGATATCTGTGGCTGGGAGACAGTGGGACGAAATGTGCCCTTGGATGGATGACATACTTTCTCTCCCTCTCTATGTCTCTGCTGTCAATCACAGTGACACTAGCCAATCCTGGGAGTCTGTGAGCTCATGTATGTGGAACAAGGCGGACAGCACTTTCCACTAAGTGTTACTCTAACATAAAGTCAATAAAAATGTTACATAACCTTCTGTATTTATGGAATCGTCACATTCACTAAATGCTACAATATAAAACCACACGTCTAAATTTATCAAATTTATAATCCCATATATCAAGCCTGATCGCAGAACGAAACCAGAACAGCTCAAATCAAAAGAAGAGGCCATAAAAAAGCTGTAGAATTCTTTAGAAAGGCTACAACACCGCTATTATCTGGGCCTGATGATTTGCATCCACGTAAACTGATAACAGCGTCCCTCTCTTCTGAAGAATTACTCCGGAATCGTCTCTCCCACTGAATCCTGAGTGACTCAAAGTGAACTCATGGTGATGGATTCCTCAACGAGAGCAGAGCAGCGTGGACAGGAGAAGGGGAGGGAGGAGACATGTGAAGAGGACGAGGACGCTCGCTTCTCTTCTTCCAGAAGGATCTGGGAAAGTGGGCGGACAGAGGAGCGGGGTGCGCGGAGGGTCCGAGAGGAGCGCTAAATCAAACGGAGGCCCACGCCACACACGGAGGACGAGAGGAAGAGAGAGGGAAGATTTCTCAAGACGAGAGACAGGAAAACATGTCTTACCAGAGCAGTGATAACAGAGAGGCGGGGTGTGTGAGTGTGTATCTGTAATTGAGTGTAAAAGAAAAAAAAGGAAAAAAGTCCTTCTCTCAGCAAAACATAATATTACTCGGGGAAAAGGCTTCAGAATTTCAAAAGCTTTCCTGAAACTATCCCTCCCTCAACACACACTCTCTCACACACACACACTGTCACACCAGCAATTAAACTTTTAACGCCCTCTAACAATGCCCGCCCCCATTTCTCGTTCTGTCCCGTGCACCTGGATAATGCATACAATGACAAATGATGCCATAACTCTGATATCCCCAATCAATCTGGACTTTAAACACACATCTTTCTTTCGCAGTGCGGGTGTCGGAATCAGTGAGACGGAGAGAGACGAGTGACCTCTCGCTGACTGATGCCTGTCAGCTCACATCTCGCTGAGAAAATAAATTACGCTTATGAAGACAAATGAAAAGCCATGGCCCGTCTCTCACATGCCACACTTGCACACACGCGCACACACACACACATACACTGAAGAGTCAGAAAGAAGAGAGGGGAGGGAGTGAAACAGGGGACTGGGTGAAAGGATGAGAGGCGACCTAGTGAGGGGAGGTGAGAGTAACAGTGCCTCAGTGAGTGAGCTTGCGTGTGCTTACATTTTTTCATTCCAACCCTGACTTGTGGAGCACAAAGCATGTTAATGCACATTTCTAACACGCTAGACGTCTAAGAATCTTGGAACTCAGTGGTCGTTAGATCTTAAAATAAAAAAAAAATTAAAAATCTAGACCCATCGTTATCGACGTCTTTATGTTCGTGTTTGACTGGTCGCTTGTGTTAAATGGATTAAATCCAAACTTTTGAGGATAAAACACTTGATAACATTTGATTCCACGTAGATAAAATATTATCACACACATTTAAAGTAAAGCTGTGTGAGGAACCCTGATTCCCCCACCGAATATGGCCTCATTCATTCATTAATTCATTCATTCACGCACGTATTCCTCATTATTGATTTGGAGCTTGTATCATGAACACTGAATACGAAGCGGGAATACGAATACACCGTGGATGGGATTTCAGACCATCACAGTGCACCTTGCGCACACATTCACATCCATGGGCATTTAGTTTTTCGGAGGTTGGTGAGTCCCAGAGAACCTGGAAGAAAACCACATGAACATGGAGAGTTGTGAAGAGTCATGTGAACACCTCTGAACATCCTTTGTTTTTCTCCCGTAGTAACAAGAAAGATATCGGTGGAGCTGGAAATAGTGTAGACATGTCACAGAATTAGTTGTTGGAATTAGACATGGAACTTCAAGAAACACTAATAAACTGCTGGTGTTTTTCTATCTGTTTTTTTATCTTAACTATAGTTCCCATCGAGATCCTCAGGAAACTTTGGACGCCCATGTCGCTAACACAGCGCTCGAGTAAAAATACACAGCTTTCTTTGAAGGACTGCTGGGTCCTTCCCTTGAGACTCGAGTAATGCAGTGTGAACTGTAGTTGACCCTTTCCACCCCCACTACGGACTGGGACAATGAAGAGACTCAGATGGATCCTCTTGTGATCAGCGCTCTCCCGGCGTCTCGCTTCTGTTGCTCCATACTGCACCGAGTGCCGGGTCTCTCTAACTATAGCGCGTTCCATAATTAGCATGCTGATTAGCCTTAATCAAGCCCATTAACATGTAATACTGATTAAACAATGCCGGTAGTGCTTGTGACACGACCGGTAAACACGGCAAAACATAAATAACTGTAAACAACTGCTGGTAAACAGTCCTGTGAAATATGTTTGGCAGAGAGGAAGAAGTTTGCTGGTTGTGTGTGTGTGTGTGTGTGTGTGTGTGTGTTGGGAGAGAGACGATGAGAAAGAGTGGGAAGAAGATGGAGAGAGAGAAAGAAAAAGAGAGAGAGAGAGGACAAGAGGGAGCAGCGGTGTTGGGATGACAGAAATATTGCAGGCCTGTTTTTTGGCAACGGGTGAGAAGGTGGGAGGGGACAGCGTGTGTGTGTGTGTGTGTGTGTGTGTGTGTGTGTGTGTGAGAGAGAGAGAGAAAGCTGGAATGAGAGCAAGAGAGAAATGAAGTGAAAGTGTGTGTGTGTGTGTTTGTGTGTATGTGTGTGTGCACGCACAGGCAGGGGAGTGAACTCTCCCAGGCTTTGTCATATGAGTTTTCCCAAGCCTTGGCCTCTTTGATAAATGACACATGTCATTCTGTCAGTTTGGGACAGTGCAGCTGGGAGGCCCTCTGATGTATGGCCCCTCTGCAAAAGGAAATCACCGTCTTCTGGCATGGACGCACACCGTGCCCTTTATACAAGACCCCTCCTCCTCCTTTCCTCCTCCTCCTCGCCTCCTCCATTCCTCCTCTGCCGAAGGAGAGCACTGTAACTCCGGCCGGCGAGTATTTTTTTTTGTGTGTGTGTGTGTGTTTTTTTTTCCCTTCCCTGTACTTCAGCTCTTTGTGAGGGCCTGAATTGAATGTAGAGATTGATTTAAGGCCGCGAGCCACTGAACACTGCGTGCAGGTCAGTGAGGGGTGTTAGGCGGGGGTAAAAACGCTAATTCCGTGGCTCTGGGTTTTCTCGAACCAAACCGCGTGAACGCGCGTGTGAAGCCGACGTGATGTATACTAACCCTCGTTTACCGCTGAGTCCTGCTACGTGTTCTCGACTGCTGTAACTGGTAGTACTGTGATTATAACCAGAGCTGGCTGAAATGATTAGTGTTAGTAGCATTAGTGCTAAATTAGCTACTTAAAGACCTTTTATTCTTTTAAATCATTTTGAGTCACTAACGTTTTAGTCAATACAAAGAATCTAAAGAGCAAGATATGTACAGTAGTTATAGAAGCGAGGAAACTTGATCTTGACCTGGGTTAGGTGTTTATATCAGGCTGTTCATCTGATTATTTCACATTATAATCTAAACAACTTAAATGTTGAAAGTGCTTTAAACTTATATAGTAATAATCTAAAAACATTGAGAGCACATTTACAGTGCTTTAATACTGAAGCCTAATGAAAATTACATGGTTATATACAGTATATATTATGTTCTATATTCCTGTATGTGTATAGATTATTACATCAGAATGTCATAATAATAATAATAATAATTATAATAATTATTTATTTTTTTATTCCATTATTATTTATTTTATTTATAATTATAATTATTATTATTATTATTAGGGAGAGGAGGAGGTGCAATAGCAGTAGCCGTAACAGTATAAGGAATTGGAGTAGTAGTCTTAGTAAAAGTACTATTAAGTACTAAAAGTGCTACTTTTAAACTACTATAAAGTACTAATAGTAGTAGTAGAAGTATTAGCAGTAGGGGAAGTATAAGTGCTAGTATGACTGGCAGTAGTAGTAGCAGTTGTAATAGAAGTAGTAGCAGTAGTGGAAGTATTAGTAGTAGTAGCAATATATTATATTAATATATTCCTAAAATATTAGGAATAGCAGTAGAAGGATAGGAATAGCAGTAGTAGATGTAGTAGCAGTAACTGTAATAGAAGTAGAGGCAGAGGGAGTAGCAGTAGAAGTAGCAGCGACAGGAGCAGTGGGAGTATAAGCAGTAGTAGAAGTAGCGGGAGTAGCAGTAACAGCAGTGGTAGTAAGGGAGTAGGAGTACAAGCTGAAGTAATACTGTAGTATAAGGGAAGTATTAATAGTTTTAGCAGTGGTATTAGTAGAGGACGATGGAACAGTACTAATAGTAGTAATTATAGTAGTAGCGCTAAAAGTAATAGAAGTAATTTTAGTAGCAAGTATAGCAGTAGTAGGATTAGTACACGTAGCCGTAAGTAATATTAAATGCCTAAATGTAAATGTAAATGTATTAGTAGCCGTAGTTTTTATTTTATCTAAATGAGCTAGACACACATTGTGCACATTGTTGAGTTGTAACTACCAGTCACATCAGGCTCAGTGTCTTTACAGCTTGTGATCCAAATTTGGTGTGGAGATGGAGAGATAAAAGCCATCGAGGGAGGGGTGGAGAAGGCGGGAGAGGGAGACCGAGAGAGAGAGAGAGAGAGAAAGATAGAGAAAGAGGAGGAAGGGGGATGAAATAGAGCCTCACTTGGCATTTTGATAGTTGACGCTTCGCAGGACAGAACAAAACAGGACAAGAAGCAAGCGAGCAACACACAACTAACAAAACATCTCCACACAGTCGTGCGCTAAACATGTTGAGCGTGTTACAATCAATCAACATTTAAAACGGGAAAAAAAGCACACACGGGCTGACATATTTCAGTGACAGCAGCAGAGAGACTCCTTTCAACTCACACACCACGAGAACAGCACAGAGCCTATAAATCTGCCATTCTGCTCACAAAACACCTCGCGCGCACACACACGAACAGACGGGCGGCGAGAACCACTGACGTTGGTGAGATGGAGAGGAAAGAAAGCTGGTCAACGGTTTAGGGGAAAACCCAAACGCACAAACACATACGTACTTTCTCTCTCTCTCTCAGTGTGGGTCTCTCACTCTCTCTCTCTCTCTTTCCTTCTTCTTCTGTCTTTCACTCACTCACTCACTCTCCCTCACACACATACACACATGAAGACACAGAGGTACTACGGTGGCCACCTGGGGGTCGTGAACTGTGCATGACCCTTGCCCTGACTTGTGCAGGAGAATGAGCGAGCGACCGGGAGAATAGCGAGGATGAATGAGTGAAGAGTATCATTAACCAGTGAGTGATGAGGGTTAGAAAGCACCGACGCCCATCCTCCACCAGCTCCTCATCCTCTCCTTCTCACAAACACTCTGGGAGAGCAAAAACAACGCTCTTAATCAACGATCCTAACCAACACTTCCATAGAAAAACACCATGATTAAAGTGGATACTCGGATCTTCTGTTTACCATAACACACACAAGAAATGTATAAAACCCAAGGCCATTTCTTATACACGATCGGTCCAAAAAGTGAAAGGCACAACTAGCAATAACATAACATCATGGCACTTGATGACTATTTTGACTCTAGGGCTGACCGATAACATAATATCATATAATTGAGATGAGGTCTAAAAAAAAAGTTTCATGAGTTCAAAATAGATTTTTTTTAAATACAATTTTATTTTACAATAGATATGTTTGTATTTCAGGTCATAAAATGGTACAGTTGCTCTATAATCCTGCAGGTGGCGTGCTATTAATTATCGTCACATTGGCAGATAAATTTGGAAGATTGTTTAGAATTGTAAGGAAACCTAAAAAAAACATTTTTTTATATATTTATAAAATCGTAATACTTATAAAATGGCAATACAAATCGAATCGACAGCGAGGTATTGTGATAATATTATATCGACTGGTCCCTGGTGATTCCCATCCCAATCTGCACATTTTCTCAAATTTACTGATAAAAGAGATGCTAGTGGGACAATGACTGTTTACATTTAAACGATTCCACAACATTAACCGTAACATGATGTGTTCAAGTAACCTCGGGACTGTGTACAATAACAAATCACAGTTATAATAGTAAAAACTGCTTTATTTCTCTCTATATAATCCCCTCCTACCTTTATGCACTTTTCCAGGATTTCACTAGTGCTAGTTCTATACCATCAAGGTAGAAAGTTTTCTCAGTACGCTGGAGCCATGATCAGACTGCGTGCTTCATGGCTTAAACGCTGGCCTCCCAGGAACTCCTTTAATGTGGAGGTCTTCTGTAAATGTCGATCGGTTTGACTTGAACACCTTTCCTATAACAGTTAAACCCTGTCATGATTTCTTTCTCACATATTCCCCAGGCCTAATCGTAATAGGGGAAAGTAAAGTGTAACACAGGTAACAATGTCCTCACAAAACTACGTTTTCGCTTTCACCCCCTGCCCCACACACACACAATCACACACCTTCCTCAGCCGTTGTGCGCGGCGTAGCGCATATTGACGAGTGATAGCTAAGTGTTAGACTCCCAGCAAAGTGACAGAGCTTTGGTATTTATGACCCACCATCGCCGTGGCTCGTCACACACTGCAGCTGCTCTGACGCCCATAAGTAGGGCTGGATTGCACTGCCATAACCAATTTAACATGGAGATGATGCACTATCCTAGACAAGCTACACACACACAGACACACACACATATACACGCACACGCAAAAGTGGATTCCCCAATGTCTGAGAATGAGACGAACTATAAGCCATTAGAAATTTTCCTAAACGTGGAACTTGAAATGCAAAAGTGTGTAATTTGTGATATTAATTCAGTCTAACTGAACAAGCCACAGTAAACAAGTCTAGATATTTAATTGACAGATGAAGACAATTCTTGGTTATACATACAGTTTATACACTGCTGAATTCTCAAAATAGATTGATTTGAATATTTTGAATATTAAATAATTTGACTTTTGATTAGTTTTCAATGACGGCGGCTCTGACATCAGTTCGTCTGCCAGGTGAATACCAGACGTATATTAACGCGCTTGTTCTAATCTTTAATTGTTTGTATAGTAACAATTCACACAGGAACTTGCCTGTTCTGGTTTTTTTGGTAGCGTGTCACGATATGCTTTTGTTTTGTTTTAAAGCTTTAATGTAAGTGGAAATAACTCGTTTTACAACATTAAACCTAGCTTTAAATAAATAAAGAAGTAAGCTGTGTCATTCTTTAAGCATAAAACATATTGTAATCATTGGCAGATTACTGTAAAACCAAGAAAATAATCATCATAATAAAACATGTCACTACGTGCTGTACATGAAAAAGGATCAATTTCAGTGTTGTAGCAGTAACTTCACTTTGTGTCCGGTCACATCACACCATTTCGCCCGTTACTTCACCAAAGACATTTTTTTTTTTTTTTAAAGAACTTTGTACCTTAAATTGTAGCCACAGCTACACACATTAAGGAATAAACATTAAACTGCTCAAACATGTCAGTGTGAACAAGGTCAGCTTGAGCTTGCAGAAAACATAAATAATTGTACGTCTAGTTTAAAAAAAAAAAAACATGCCGTTTCACATCTGTAGTGTATGTGTGATTACCAGGGACTGGAATTTCAGTTCTCTTTTTATTGCTGAAAAAGGCATGTCACCGTATTTACTCAGATCCTGCTTACTTTTGGGAATTTGGAAATAACCTTGTAAATTATTAAACTATAGGACGGGAGACTTAAGGTTTAAGGACAGGAGTCATACCAAAGGTGCTTTTATGTAGTTTTATCCAACTTAAACATTAGTGCAATACAGGAACAAAATAATTCCTTCTAACTTGTTTTAGTTTATTTAAATCAGACCCGTACCATTACATATCCTAGTGTGAAAACATTACTCCGATTTATACGAATACAGATCCATCTCTTGTGCTTTCTTGGGTGTCCTAATTAAACCTGCCCTAAGATTTCCAATTTAAATCTGTTTGGAATTTGGGCTTATACAGGAAGACAAAAAGTGTTTTTTTAAGTTTAAAAAAGGATACAGCTAGAGCTATTAAACTGATTTTAAGAAACAGCTACAATTCAATGTCCGGTCCTGTGCACTTTCTTATAGCTGCGGGCAGCAAACTAACACACACAAAAAAACAGCAAAGTGATGCAAGCAAACATTACATGAACAAGGTGTTAACATCATGTACCGATGCCGACCTAAACCAATTTAAATTGCTTTATTTATAGCTATAATAGTTACAAAGTTAAACTAACTATAATAATTATGAATTTAAGAATAACATAGGGCCCCATCAGTCAGTCCAGAAGATTTTTATGTAACTTTAGCTTTACAAACGTTTTATTTCTATTGCAGACAACATACAGTATGTCATGTATTATAGCTTTCCTGTGCACAAAGCAGGTGGTTTCACTAATTAATTCTAGCCTATCTGGCTGAAGAGCTGTGCTAATTAACTGGAAAGCTATGATTCAATGGTATTCAGCTTCTGGATCCACGGCTTGGGTCATCTCCAGACCTAAAACCAATACAGAACTGTTGAACAATGATGAAGAGGGCCGTTGCAACTGTCTTCTGTACATCATCTTCAGGAAGCAATCGAGGAGGCATGGATTGAGCGAGTGACACCAGATAACTACAGACGTTTTTTTTAAACCTTATGGCCAGCCAGATCCAACAGGTTTTAAAAGAATAAAGGACTTCATACTAAATACTGAATGCTGTATAGCAATTTCCTAGCATAAAATACATTTTTCGTATTATATTAATTTTCAATATTATATTAAAACATGGAATTTCACTTTTGTCTCAATACATTTGCCCACTACTGTAGAGCCTGTGTCATTCATAACATCCCTATCTCCTGCCTGCCTCTGTGCATATGGGCTCAATAATGAAACGCTGTGATGCGTCAGGCTTTCTCACACTGATAGGAACAGCGGGAAAAGAAGCAGCATCGGTCCCTACGGTTTCCGCCTCTCTCAGACTTGTTGCCTGTACCAGGCTGTCTGGAGATCATGTGACTATCTGACGTCTGAATCCAATCACCAGATCTCTGTAATTACTGATAAAAGTTGAGGCAGGGAAGCGAGTCACGACATGCTGGCCTACGTGTAACATGCTTCCTAAGACAACACACAAACAATACACAGTATGTTCATACAGCACAGGAACGTACTGCAAGCAGCGTAACTGTTCATTAGGCATTTATTTCAGCAGCAAAGCCTACAGAAATAGACGAAGATGCAAACGTGTGTAGGATGTTTTTGGTGAGTTGGATCACATTAGTCATTATAATGCTGGCACCAATTACTGTGTGCTATAAGAGAGATGGAAAGGAAAAGAGAGATACGGAGTAAGAGACCGGTAATGAGTGAGGGTTAATGGTGATTCTTAAGTTGAGGTGCTGTTTGTGTCGCACTAGAATTACACTTATAAACATGGACATCAAGGTAAAAGACGTTTGAAACTTAGCAGTTAGCACTTGGAAAATCTTTATGACAACATTATGAGATGACGCCATTTTAAAAACCTCATTTTTGCTAATCATTTTAACATCGCATGCTTGAAACAAGTATCAAGTCACCCAGTGCAGGTTGGGAAAAATATCCTGAACATTTCAGTTCCACAACATTCACCCATCCCTGTAATTTGAACTCTGCTAATGACTGCTAAGAAATATTTCGACCATTCCATAACAGGAAGTTGCATCATCTGAATTTCCTGATGAGCATGGGAAGAAGCAATTCATTTCTCTCTTCTTCTTTTTTTTTACAGTACTATTGTGCTCCTGTCTGGCATACTCTATATACAATACTGTTACCTATATTAAAAACTGAAAGTACATTATAAATCAAACTTTATGAAAATTATAAATGTCCTTATATCATTAGCACATATGTCAGTTAAACACATTTTGTGTCTGTGCTAAAATACTCAAGGCTGTTGTTGAGCTCAAATGTATGACTTTTCTTTTTAAATGTTTTCATTTTTCTTTTTCACGATTTACAATGGATAAACGACACCGCAATCATGAAACCACCCCAAACATATAATAGTCATCGCCCTGTCTGGTGTACATCTTGAAGCCAAACGGCTCTCGTCGTCCGTATCCATTCCCAGCGGCCTTATCAGCGCTATAAAACTGGTGGCCAAAAAATGATATTCATTACTTCTTGCCCTGCTATCAGTTACGTACAAGTTTCTCCACTGGCTGGAAATTACAGCTACCCCGAGCACTACCTCGCTATTGTCCTACTCTGTGCACCCTGGTCTTTATCGGTGCGGTAATAAAAGATGGGGGGTGACAGAGTCCTCTTTCACCAGCTTAAAGAGTGATGGACTGCAGATTCAGCCCTAAACACTCGACAAAAAACAGCCAATGAAAGTGTCATGACAGAAACGCTGGAAGTCAAGGCGTTTTCCCGCAACCATTTTAAGACATGCTTCAAGTTGGCTCATAAAAGGCGAGAGCGGTCTTTATGTGGCCGATTCAGAGCAATGCATTATGGACTTACTGAAAGAGAGAGAGAGAGAGAGAGACAGAGAGAAAGAGGGAGGCTTGTCTGCTTCACTGTTTTAATGCCGCTGAGGTTTAGAGAGATGACGAACATGGTGCAGTTCTGGAGGAGATGAAGAAACGGTTTAGCCGTGTTAATCATGATCAAGCTTGGCATTAATGGGCCAGAACCAACAGGTCTTACTCCTGAAAATGTTATTAGAGTTTATGATCTGTGAATTCTTCAACTGGCAATGTTTCTGCTGAATCAAAACATTCAAAGTTCATCTGATCTGTACTCTTTTTGTGTGGCCTCACAATAAAAAAAAAATATATATAAAAATAATAATAAAAAAAGGGTTATTGTTTTAAATATGTAACCAAACTCTACGCAGCGGGAAAACCCCAGTCACCATGACGGTGATAAACCACCAACGTCTGAGCATACCTGCCTGTCAATCATTCTCTGGATATTCGTCTATTGCCAAATAAATCTATAAATCTTAAAAAAAAAAAAGATCTGATGCAATACAACATTAACTCATATGATTTATAAGAACTTTCTCAGTTGTTGTTTGAAAGGTTTAGAAATATGTTAATCATCATCTCAATATTCATCAGGCAAATGACCCCTCTTAAGATCACAGATCTCTTGTATTTTAGGGATCTCCGAGGTTTTAGATATGTTTTCTCTAGCTGCTTGGATAAATCATTACATTAGCATAAAAAAAAAAAATCAAATCAATAGACCAATGTGTTTTAAAATATTTAAAGTCACACCATGACCTCTCTGTGTAGCAACAAATATTATTCTCCTCTGTATAGTGCATAGATCTAGATCCAGATAAGTTTACTGTGAGTGTTTTGATTAATCATGGACTCGTAAAGGCTAAACATTAACCATGACACCTCATAACTTCTCGAGTTTGTTTAAGTATGTTGCAAGGCTTAAGACAATCACAGTTTATAGCTCTTTGTTTTTAATATGCTGTTTTATCCATATCGTGATTTTCTTAAGTGCTGTTTTGCATATTGGAGTGTGTAGAATTAGAACCTGCAGAGCAGAAGCCAATATTATGAGGATGATATATTGCTCGAGCTTGTTGTGGGGTGTGTTTTTTTACGGTCTGGTGTGTCACTTTATATGCTATAGATCAGGCGCTTAAATTTATAGTGATTTATGTTTTTTTTTTTTTTTTTTTTTTAAAAAGGTCCTTTTTTGCCATATGGATAGTAAACATAATTGCATAGGTATATGTACTGTGAGTACAAGGTAGTGATGTCATCAAATAAAAAAATAAAACATGACAAGGAAAATGATCAATAACTGTATGTTATTACTCGATCTGGAATAGATCAAAAGTTAGTAATTACAATGTATTACTTATTAAAGAACTCGGGCTGCACGATTTGATTAAAAAAATGTTAAAAATAGATATTATCTAGGCTAACACCAAATAACTGGACATCTCATTAAGAGGATGTTTCCCAAAATGGATTTTAACAAAAACAATAAACAAACACTTTATAAATTATTGACAAACTGTAGTAAAGTGCATCCTTTTTAGATTAAATAATTACCCAGGTGCGAACTGAGTTTTTTTTTCTTTTTTATATATATATATATATATATATATATATATATATATATTTGAAACTGTTTAATTTTACGTGGAATGCTCGTGGAATGCGGATCTTACCATCCTGAAGATTTTCTCATGTTATGAAAAAAAGCAACTGTAAAAGTTTACTGTAACAAAACCACTGACATAGGAGACTCCTTATACTGTATAAATAATAACTAAACATCTCCTGACTGAAAGCGTTCAACTCAGGAATAATTACTTTCTTTCCAAAAAAAATAGAGTTTTGGTGCAAATGATAATGCATTAGAACATGAGCTGTCAGAGCTGCTGATAAACAACAGTGAATCAACATCTTTTCGCCAATCAAATCCGAGAAATTTAGGAGTGACATATTTGTATGTGGATGTGTACTCATAGATAAGGATCAAGCTGAAGGAGACGGAACTTTGAACTTCAACAAACACTTGCAGGTGTTTCGACAGGTGTCTGTGAGCAGTCGGTCTTAAGCTTCACAATATGCAAGGCGTCTGTGAACAAACCGCACAGACGAGAATCTTACAGCCAGGATCACATCGGTTACTAAAGATGGAGGAGAAATTGATTCGACTACATTTTGTCATTCTTTTTTTTTTATTTATGTATTACCACACTGACAATTTAAGATATGCTGATAATATTGTATCGGGTGATCCCTGGTGATTCCCATCCCTACTGGTTATTGTAATCCAGAATTGATACAATGAATAAAGTAAATATATACAATGTACCCAGGCAACTTGTATTGAAGTGTATGTGCTCTCACATCTCAAGTCCTGCATGCAGGGACATGGGGACGATAGAAGACAAAATGGTGCAACCACAAGTAAAAAAAAAAAAAAAAAAAAAAATTTTATTGTGTGATGCGACTCGACGTGAAGTTACTGGAGTTTTCAGCCTGGAGAGTTTCCATTATCCACAAACACCAAGTGTTGAGTTCCTCTAATATTAATTGTACTAACTTGCCAGCAAATAGAAAATCTATTTATATTTATTTCATTAACGATGACAACTTTCTTTTACTTAATCATTTAATATTAAAATGTATAGGTAGACTTCATGTTGTGGAACATCTGTAAAACAGGATAGTTTGTTAAACCAGCGAGTGATTTCCTAACCAGCCTCTTTGTTTCTCCCTTGAAGGTATTGTCGAAAAGTGGAAAAAATGCAGGATATTAATGTTAGCCATAAAAAAGTACAGTTTTCTCTTGTGAAACCATATAAGAAATTGCTAGAAAGTTCTTTGTTAAATAACAACTTCATTATTAGCCTCAGATTATGTGAACCATCTGTCATGCAAATCCGTGTAAGTAATTACTGGTGCTACATAAAAATTTTAAATTGCAATACGGACCTGTGCAATTATTTATTAGCAAATGGCTGCGATTTATTGAAGGTAATAGTCAGGAATTTACGTAGAACTTAAGTAATTTAAGTATTTTTTTTATTGTATTTTATTTTAAGGTGATAAATAAATCTTGGAATCTTAAAAACATCCTTTTAATAAGATCATTAGTCCATTAATTTGATGTTAGCCTAGATAAATGTGTTTGTATATAAAATAGTATATTAACAGTTAAATATCGCAATAATCACACTTTGACTTTTTCGATTTTGTTCCTACAGAACCGATAACGCATTAAAGCAAGCACCTTGATATACTACTGTAACCCTATGATTTGCTTTGCTGTCTGAGGGACTTCTAGAGGAAATGAAATCAACACCTTCTGACCAATCAGACTTGAGAGTTCATTAATGCTGTCGTTTATAAGACAACGTTCTCAAAGTTAAAAGAGTATCTTGAATGTGTTAACGTGGTTTTTAATCACGCAGATATTTTACCACTTTCACTTATCGGGGAAACTCAGTGATCGTTCGATCGTTATTGCGAACGGGATTAACGAGCGATATATTGCGCTGTCCTAACGCCTGGCTCTGTTAGCAGCAGGCTTATCACACACTTCTTTCCATCAGCATCCATCTACTGGCTGCGTCAGATGGGACTGTATTTCACACGGCACACATACACGGTTTTGCGTGCGTGTGTGTGTGTGTTTGGGGTGGGGGAACTAAAGAGGCCTGTCTGTATAACGGCCACTCGTGATGGAGGGTCTAACCGGGCGGCTAACACCATGCACTAAGATTGTTCTAGACCTCAGGGCCTCGGAGGAAACATATATCCACCTGGCAACAGGGTTGCAAGTGTGTGTGTGTGTGTGTGTGTGTGTGTTTTGGGCAGATCTAATCACGGGCTAATAACAGCACAGTAGGAGTCGTTGGCCCTCGTAAATCAATGTGCAAAATAATTGCTAATACACTGGTTATCGATTGGCGCTCGGGCGGCTCATTTTGCGAAGGCTGGGGCGAAGAACTAACACAGTGACAAGGGTAAAGTGTTATTTCTGCGCTGCAGAGACAGCTGGGCCGCGCGGACGTCTCGGGCACGCCGTAATTCTTAATTGACACCTGTCAGGATAATGACTGCAGGCCCAGCTGCTGCGCGAGAATTTCTCTCCACTTCTGTTCATCTGTCAGCTCTAATACCTTTCCGAATGCCACTCCTTTATTCTCTTATTTTAGGCCCCATTCATTCTCTCTCTCCCTCCCTCCCTCTCTCTTTTCCTCTCTCTCTCTCTCTCTCACAATCTCCGCTCTCTCATCAAGCTAAAAACAGCTAAAAGCTTTTGTTTAAGGATACAAGTTAAGAGGCTGTAACAAAGTGCGCTCTCTCACTTTCATCTCGGCCTTTTGTACGTCGCAGGATATTTGGAGTAGGAAGAACGGGGGGCGAGGAACACAAAGTCCCAGGACGGCGCTTCCCCTAGTTTGAGGAGGCGTTACAGCATGTTTACTGAACACCATCAAAAGGCCTGTGTTCGTTTCATGTTCGTCTGTCGAAGCCGATGTGAGTGACGCGGTTGGCGTGGAAGCGGCGCTACGGAATCTTTCGCTCGTGAAAAGAGTGTGCTACAGTACGTGTGCACGGCCTGCGAAATTCCGGTTTCACCCTTCGCAGGTCAGCAAGCGCCTCGCTCTGATCTAGAGGCTCAGTACATCAAAAGCCGGACCCCTGCGACGTGGTTTAAATGACGGAGCAGATTTGCGTGGCTTGAATGCGGATGCCCGAGGAACGCAGATTATCCGCTGCCGTGCTCGCTCGAGTGCAGGAGATCGTCTCCGCTCTTCGCTGTATAGTCTAGTAAACATCCGCATCACCACTTCCCTTCTCCGGGAGTGTGACAAAACCAGAGAACAGATGAGAGCAGTGAGAGACTTAGAGGAGTGAGAGGAGTGAGACGACGTCCCGTGGGTTCGCTCTGACCTCCCCGTACTCCCCGAGCTCCCAAACTCTCATTACCCGGGCAGGACTTCAGCTTTTCTCTCTTTTGTCCCACCCCTCCCCACCACCACCACCACCACCACCCCCTCTTCCTTTCTGTCTTCGCTCTGACTCACTGCAGACCAAATTAGCTGAGAAATGAAACATACGGGATCAAAACAGACAGACTGAGAGATGGGGAAAGAAAGAGAGTGAGAGGGAAAGAGGGAAAGATAAAATGCAGCTGGCCTCTTTGATAGCTCGGGTTCCCATAATACCGTGCTCCAAGCCTCCGCTGGTGTAAAGCCACCTCCTCGCTGTTCCACCTTTTATGATCATGATGTCGAATAACTGCACACACACACACACACGTGCACACACACACCTACGCACACACTACTACTCTCTCCTACACGCTCCTATGATAGATGTTCAACATGATCTCGAAATATCATCACTGTTTGAGAAGATGCGTTTCGTTATGCTGCGTACTGTATGTTATAGCATACCGGGGTTTGAGATTCGTGTTAAAGAAGAAATTTTGGACAAATTGAATGCATTGTGTCCTTGTTATTGAAGGCATTCCTAAAATTCTGTACGCTGAGCAAACTTTCAAAAGTTCACCAGACTAAAGCATTATTTATGAGTAATTTATCAGGAGGTTTAATATTATATCACGTTGCAGCGGAATTCTTTCCTGGTTCTCTGATTGGTCAGAAGCTATTGATTAACATTCTAGAACAGAACTACCTGGTAGTATTTCTGGCTTTAAGATAAATAGCGTGTTTATACAGTATTAATGCACGCGTTCTAACGCGATTTCGACCAAAAAAAAGGGTGTTTGTTGATATGATAAATTTTATTTCCAGAACGAGTCTCCAGTTTCAGAGCTTTGTACTGTTGCTATTAAGTGAGTGATACCTTGTTGGGTGGATGTTCCAGAAGAGTAACTATATAAGTATAAATCGAAAGTATGCCATGTTATTGTTTAATAAAGAAATAAAAAATGTTGGGTGTGCAGTTATAGGAAAATAATCAACTTCTGGATGGCAGCTTTAACTTCTTGTCATTGATTATTTCCTGCACTGTAGCGTCTTATTTGTGCATAGAGTACTATCATGACAATGTCAGCCTATATCATTAACATCACTATGTGACATCAAGCTAAAATGAAATTAAGATACTGATCCTGATCTATTACATCACATACTTTTAAACCACTCAGTAAAAATGATCAATTATTATAGATGTGTTTGAAAGTGTTACTCTTCTGGTGAAAACATTTCAGGTTCCGCTGTCGATAATGCCTAGAGTAGTGTAGCGTTAGTGTAATGACATAAGGCATGTAAACAGTACAGCGGAATTCTGTGACATAATGCATAAAAATCATCATCTTTTTTTCATTCATTGTCATTATTAAAAAAAAATAACCACTACACTGTTTTTTTATTTTTTTAATCAAGTAATTAATTCGCTTACTTAATTTGTTGTTTGCTTATATTAAACACAAAGCCAAATACTGTAGCATGGCATGAGCGTGTTTTGCTATTATTGCATGTATCGTGATTAGATTTTTGTAGCTGTATTGTTCACCCTTAACAAAATGGTTTGGTATTTGTCACAGGATAAACTTTACATACAACCCAAACCCATCTCTCTCTCTCTCTCTTACACACACACACACACACACACACACACCAGAGCCTGGAGACCTCTAATTCGGTCTGGGACGAGACGGCGAGTTGACATAACTTATGTGGAAACTAAAAACTCCCAATTGTATAAAAGCTCATTAGGCTGCGAGCGAGCTCTATTGCACCGCAGCGCTGCATGCACTCATACCCCTGGCATATGGGAAACCCAAACATATTTTCATTTCGATCCGTGCTTTTCCCCATAAAACCTGTCATCTATCTTCATTACTCAACTCAACCTCGGCGTTGCGAGGCAAGCGGCTCGTCGTTCCCGACCGCCCTGACAACTGCATACTCTTTGATTTCCTATAGTCCACGCGCTTTGATCCTGCAAATGCAAATTAAACTATTGCTTTCGAGTGCTGGGCCTAAACATGAATATCGACTGAAGAGGTCAATGTCACCTGTTAATGACAGCAGGCTTGATTCACAGTTACATTACACATTACAGCCTCGCTCTGTGCCAAACACTCAGGGCTTTTCATGCGATGAACATTGAATCTATGAACTACACAGGGAAAGTAGAACGAGAACAAAACTACGAGCATTCAAAAAATAAAATAAAATAAAATTATTTTCCAGGTTTTTTTTTTTTTTACTTTTTTTTCTTTAAAAGTGTGACCTGATCTAAACTATATCAATTTACAATTTATATTTTATAATAAATAATTAGAGTAATTATGATTATGACAATAAGCCAAGGTCAGCATAAACAAGTGTGATCCTATACGGGTGAGCACTGCACGCTCTGCAGGGAATAGTAACGCTCACACTACACATGCACGCACGCACGCACACACAGAAATACACAGCAGCAGGTATCTGTCTATCAGCTTATCTCCTTTATCTGAAAAAAAAAAAAAAAAAACCTTAGAAGCCTTGTTTCAATTAAAGAGCACTACTGCAGCCAGGATAAATACAAAAATTACTGACACACAAAAAGCCATGTTACTCCAACTCGGTTTTTAATTCCTCTCCTGAGATCCCTCTAAGGAGCATGGCAACTAAACACGTTCTGTGTAGTGTACTTGGTTTTAAGGGGGAGTGCTCAGGGTTTGAGACGCAGGCAGCACGTTCAATAACGTACAGGATGGTGGTGATTTAACACCCAGAGATAATGGCGCCGTTTTTGACTAAGCAAGGCATCTGATTGGGCGAGAGGATCTGCGGGCCCAGCGGTGCGGTTAAGAGCCAGGATTACCAAGGTCATTAAGCAGCATCGCTGCCGTGACGTGATTAGTCAGGTAGCAAAGTCCATTTGTCACCTGCGCCAGAAAATTGAGTTAATGCGGCACTACGGGCTATGGGAACTGTATAATATCAACTTGATTACATCAAGGCAGCTGCCGAGCTGACACCTAGCCGAATTTGTCAGCTTTAATCGTTAGGCGCTGTCACAAATCCATCAGAAGCTCAGATAATTAGGGCCCCTATCTAACGAAAGCAGCAGACAAACTGTTAGCTTTTTTTTTTCCTGATAATTAAGAAGCCTTTCGTCCTCAGCGAAGGGCCGAGTTTAATGACTCCCTGTGCTGGTTCAAAAAGGTGGCTCCTTACAGCTTATTTGTCTGGACCTATTCTCAAGCGCCCTGATTTAACCACAGAAAAAAAACAAGCGTTTCCATTCCCAGACCTCATGAGACATGGACAGTTTTAGGTTTTAAAGTGAATCTCACTACTCACTACTACGCCCGTGCATGAGCCAGGTGTTGATCATTTGTAAAATAAATTCATTATTTAAAAATATATAAATTGTAGCGCAGTCAATTTTTGGGAGTCCATCTCCCATGGAGGAGACTTCAAAAGATTTGGAATGTAAATACAGACTTGAACGCTGAGCGGTTTCGCTCTCCTGTGCTGCTGCTCTGGCTCTGCGCTCGATATGGGAGGCCTGTGTGTGTACGCTTCAGAGGAAAGGCAGCAAATCGAAACGAATGGCTGCAGCAGGACGACACACTCCGCTCCCACTGCACCAACATGACCGAAGCAACGGGCCGAGCGGGGATAATGATTCTCCCCGAAAAAAAACATGAGGCTGTAACTGTGAATAAAGCACACCAGGACTGGCTTAAAAGAAGAAGGACAGGAAACAGGACACATCATATCTCTCAGACCTCTGTGATCAAAACTAAAGTGAGCACGAATCACAGCACAATAACTTCAAAAATATATGATGCTCTTCTGAGACTTCTTTTCACCCACGTTCTCAACCCAAGGTTAAACTGACTATTTTAAGTGTCCCTGTTTGTTTTGGTTTCGATTGTGCAAAATGTCATGCCGTGGGATTGATGGAAAACCGGGCCTGCCAAATTCTGATTGACCATAACAGCCAATGATGCATATGGCTGTCAAAAGACAGACAATTAAATCAATATTCACTGCAGGCAGGGGGGTTTGATGGCTTGTTTTTATTTTTTTTAGGTACAACCTGCCAGGTCACATTACCAGCTGCCATCTCACCTCAGAGAGTCTTTAAACTCCTGGTGACAGTCTCTACCTTCGAGTCTACTCAGTCAAGTTCGGATGAAAGAAAAAAAAAAAAATTTTTTTCACACTTATGCACCTCAAGTTGGGGGTATGAAATTAAGCTTAGTAAGGAGAAGCATGTGCCTAAATGTCAGCACTTTAATACCGAGTACGTCTAGTGTAACTCGGCTCTGTAGTGTCACTGATTTTCCTTTCCTAATTCAGATTTTCAGGCCTAAGTACGACCGAGGCGTGCTTTCCTTAAGGCTTGTTGTCAGGGCTATTCCGTCAGAGGGAGCTCTCCTTTCCAAGGGGGACAGACCTGTCTGTCTCAGAGGAAGGACACGTCCACTGCTAGGCAACTGTCCACTTATACGAAGCTTCAAAACAAACACTAAGTCCGTTTGGTAGTAACAAAACAAGGACTGTGCAGCTGACAGACTTCGATCCATTTGAACAATGCATTGTTATTCACTAAATTGTCTATATATTTTATAAACAAAGAGATGCTCGTGAATGATTTAGTGATATGACACACCCTGGTTACCACCTCTATGTGTATGTGTGTGTTTCTCTCCCTCTTTTCTGTCTAAGATAAAAAAAAGTCCAAGAATGCCTCCCCCTCTTTTCTTTTCTAGCCCCCCCTAACCAAGCCAAAGAGGGGGCAAAAGTTGTCCTGTGTGTCCAGGCCCTGGAAAGCGCGCATGCGCGTTTCCATGGTGAATGATTCACTGATGGTTATCGGGAATGAATAGATCAAAGGCGGCCACGTGACAGGCGATCAATCAAGCATCAAATCCAGGAAGGCAACTACAGAGGAGTGCAGAAAACTCTGGAAAAGTGGAGTTTACTGTCGGGGGCAGGGGGGTGGCCACGATTACACGATTAGAATCATTTTAACATAGTTTTATTTATTTAAAAAAATAAAAAGTTTTAATCCGTGTTTAGTTTAACCCTGGATGTTAATTACAACGTACACAAGACGATCATGCATTCTGCTTGTAGTAGCATGCAGGACTAAAGTAAACTCCTGTCTGATGCCAGTGATTTGTTTTTAAACGCTGGATGTTGTGTTTCACAAATAACGCATGCCTTTCGTGTGTGTGTGTGTGTGTGTGTGTGTGTGTGTAAAAGGCTTACCTGAAGATCGCCTCGGTGCTTGCTGCTTTCTCCGCGGCATGCTCTTCTTCAACGACTCTCTCCACTTGACTTTTCATACAGAATCGAAATACAGGCGACGACAGAAAAAAAGAAAAAAGAAGGGAAACAATGAAACAAAAAGTATATATTGTATCTGTCCTTTCTTTTTAACCAACCAGGATTTTAGCTTTGATCTTCCTTGTCTCCTTTAAAAAAAAAAAGTCACTCAGTTGATGAAAGTCTCAGCACGCAGGGCTGTCCAGTTTTTATTCTTTACACAAAACAAGAAGAAGAAAAAACAGAAAGTAAAGCTTGCTGACGGATCGACCTGCTCTGGAGGTAAATTAGTTCACGCGCAGCCGGTTTGTTGACTTAGTGCATTAGCGGTATCTCCGGTGTCCGGGTGTAACGGCGCACAGCTCGCGCTCACACAGCTCGCGCTCACTGCACACCAGCCGCTCCGTCCGTTTCTCCGTGATCTTTCCCGCGTGCGCGACGTTTCAGCAGGACAGCGGTAGAGCAAAGGGAGGAAAGTTCCGTCAAAAAATAAATAAGCAAAAAAAACAAAAACACCACCACCCAAGTCCGACTGTATTTCCGTCCGTCTAGGCGCTGGTCCCGGGGAAGAGGGGCGGCTCAGGCTCCTGCACTCGGAGGAAAGACAGGACGCGGTTAACGTCAAGGCAGTCAACGGGAACTGCTCGCGCGCCGCCGGTTCAGCTCTTCAGCTCTTCAGCTTTCCCACGTTCCCTCCGGTATTCACAAACCAGGGTGTCCGTGCAAGCTCGGCCGACATGTGGACAGCTGATCATGGGCGTGATAAACAAGATTTCAGGGAAGAAAAAAAAGAAAGAAAGAATCTAGCCAGGTGCTCTTGAAGAAGTAGAAGAAGGACTAATTGGTGAAAGTACCGGCAGCGAAACGGTGAGGCTCGAGGCTTCGGCTGGTCGCTGGAGATAAAAAAAAAAATTAAGGATCGCACGTTGAAGACGGGAGAGCGTTTCAGACAGTCTCAACTGATAGACAGACGCATCGAGTTGCCTTTCCTGCTCCTCTACACTCCACCCCTCCAGGAGCGTCACTCTGACAGTGAAATCCGAGCTGTCAATCTTTTTAATTGCTCTGTTTTCTTTTTTTCTCTCTTCCTCCTCCCGAACAGGGTGGAATGGAGTGAAAAAGGGAAGCTGCTTGTTTTCTGCTTTCTTTTTAGTGATAATAATAATAATAATAATAAAAAATAAAAGATACTTTTTTTTCCTAACACGTGACTACAGCATATTTACGCGCGCCTTGTGATCTCTGCAAGGAAGACACAGATAAAGAAAATTACTTTACGCACAACTTTACGCAAGAAATCTTTGCTGCATTACGCACTGGTAGGTGTCATCATTATTGTCTGTTTTTTTCTTTTCAGCTGAAAGCACTCATACTCATTTCACGTTTGCTGCTGATAAATCTTGTGAACCCACTTGTGATCTGATTATTCTGTGTGATCCCTGTGATCGTGTCGGTCGGGTATTATTATAAGCACGTGGAAACTTCACGCCCACAAAACGACTCCTTATCCAATGTTGCGTTGGTTGAACCTACTATTTAATCATTGTTTGTTTTGTTTTGCTTGTTTGTTTGTTGGTTTGTTTGTTTGAAATCCACCCCCGTGTAAAGAACGTGTAGGAAGTTGCAGGATGATTCGTTGCACCTTACTAGGAAGTGAAAGCACTTTGCACGGGAAGGGGAGGGACTCCGGGAAATAAGTTCCACGTCTGAGAACGTGTACTAGATAGTATGGAGGGGAAAAAAGCGTGCACACTGTTTAATACGCAAGTATGCAAGGCTGCTTGGTAATTAGGCTGCTATTCAGTTGCAATACATGCATTAAGTAAGTGACGTCTTCCTCGGATTAGCCTATAAAGTGAAGACTGGTAATAACGCGTTATAACTCAGCAGCACTTTGCTGATCTAAACTAAACTAAAGGAGAACTTTTCTTCTTTTTCTTTTTTTTTCTGTCATCGAATCATCACGCATTCTTTTTGAAGTGCATACCGGCCCTGGGGTTGATGGTTTAAGTGATTTTTTTAAGGAGGGGTGGCCTTGTACGCGCCTAGCGGACGGTGCACCTTCCTTCCAGCGGATTTTTAAATAGTCTTCCTTGCTGCTGGGAGCGCGCGTGCTTTGCACACACACATACACACACACACCGGAGGATGCTGCTGGCGATCAAATTCACGCGAACTGCGGACTCATCTATAAGGTATGTATTACAGTGCTCTTGTTTCCGAATTGCAGTGCGTTATTAGCTTTAACTGTAACTTGGCTCGCGCACAGCACACACACCCACACACACGCACACGGCATCGCTTTCATGATCCACACGCCAAACCGATTGTTTTGCACAGTTAGGTGTGTAAAGCAGGATGCTTACCTTCTCGGGAGCAGCGCATCATTGAGATCGTGCCAGCTGCGCGTTTTACGCTTTTCGCCTGGCAGGCAGAGGCGAATAATAATGTGGAAATATTTCCAAGTTCCGCCCCAGCATCTGTCCATCTATCCACCCATCCATCCGCCCATCCCCGCGTCTCGCACGAATCTGCCTGTCGCCTGTCGTTGATGCGTCTTACGTCATCGAGCTGCCATCAGAAACTCGTGCGCGCACACACACACACACACTCACCTAAGCACACAACTGGAACGCTGAAAATATCTTGCAGCGCGAGCGGTCAAGTATTGAATATATGTGGTGAGTTTTTGTTTGTTTGGGGTTTTTTTTCTGACAATATCTCTCTCTTACACACACACATACACACACACACACTCACTCGACTTAAAATAGACTTATGATTCGTAGGCTAGGGAAAAAGCAGTGAAGAAACTAATTTCGAAAATGTGATATGGATCAAATGTGTGGATCAAAAGTGCACTAACATGGAGTTGTAAGGAAAAGCATCTCTTCACCACGGTGTCTGCACGAGAGTCTGCGCTTTTTAGGAACATTACAGAAATATAGACCAGCTTCTGATATAATAACCCACATAACCTGACCTGGAAAGAATCGGGAACAAAGTGTATCTCTGTTCTCACATTATTATTATTAGTAGTAGTAGTAGTAGTAGTATTGCCTCCCTTAACGGTTAATGCACTAACTTCACTTGAAAAATGAATCACTTACAGCAATCCATTTCCCCCCTTGAGAATCTGATGGCCTAGATGCGTTAATTAACTTATTGTGCAAAAACAGCTGAAGTGATGTGACTTTAAAATCTCAATTTATTTCCCTCGAATCAGTAAAGATGGTCAGAGTTGGTGTGTGTGTGTGTGAGAGAGAGAGAGAGAGAGTGAGAGAGAGAGAGAGAGAGAGAGGCGCACACAGCTCAGGTAAACCACAAGACCACTCTCGCGTTTACGCACACGTAATTCTGACGGAACCCACAGAGAGGGAGAGGGCGAGAGAGAGAGAGAGAGAGTCGATCCGTGAATCGATTTATAAAAAAAATAAAATAAAAAAGGCACTTGTGGCCTAAGGAGAAAGTTGCTGCGGTTATAGTTGCGCATCTAATTTGCGCACATTTTAATCACTTGGGCTGCGTCCCGAATCCGCACCAAGCAGGGAGTTAAAATAGACTAACCCCCACATCCACGTTAGTATTTTTATCATACAGTAGTGTCGTGTGAGGTTTTGGGACGCAGCCTGCGTTGTTCGGATCAAAATCCAGGCATTTTGTTTTCGCCTGCTTGGGCTTTTGTAAAAGTTTTAGATTTAGGTTTCTGCCATTTGGATAAACTACAGGAGAGTGGTATTAAAAAAATAAAAAAAAAACATTGTAACCAAAAATTTAGTATATCTATTTAATTGTTTTAATTTATTTTGCTTATGCTAATTGTTACTCCTACATTTAGTAATAAGCAAACACACATTTCATTCTCTTTGTGTGTCAACCTTAGATTTTAACAGAATTTGCCAACTAGGCTAAGTAAGCATGTGTGTGTTTAATGTGTGTGTGCGTGTGTGACGAGGAGAGAGCAAAAACAGATGCATGTTTTTGTGTCTCTATCCATCTGTGACTATTTCCAAGCACACAATACGGTGTGGAAAATCTTTCTTTGGCTTTTAGGAGAGTTTAAACCTGGATATAACCACTGAGACTGAATTTATAACATAAAGCTTTTTTGGACATTAAAAGTTTTTTTTTTTCACCTTAAACTCTACAGCTCCTATAGATTAAGCAAACATGTACATATTAGAGGATTTTATTTTATTATTCAATGTTTATAAACTGATCTTTATGATAATTATATTCTTGTTCCTTTACCATACATTTACATACACAGAATGGTTCTTTCTTTTTTTTTTTTTTCTTTTTTTATGTTGTTGCGTATCAGTGTTCCCATTATTACACTGGGTGATTAACTAGGTTATTTCTCTTATTGTACCTATTAAGTGTAAGGTCGCTGCTGCAGGGATTGGAAGTGAAACACAGGAGATTCAGGGTGTTAGTTTCTGAACAAGACTTTCATACACGGATCATCACATTAGATCAACATTATTAGCCCAAACTGCTAGCAAGCTATTTAGATCCATTGTGCATGTCTACAAACGCACACATCCAGGCCGTTAGATCTGAGCATACCATAGAGTTGTTTTTATTTCTCTGTGTGACTGGAGAACCTTTGGAGATTTTTTTTCACTGCTTTTTCCCCTTAAAAGATTTTTTTTTCCTTTTTTAAAACAACACAGCTTTTAGGTACTTTAGGTACAGCTTTTTGAAATAACTCATGATATATTTGTATATATGCAAATCAAATTGTGTATGCAAAAAAAGCTTGAAAAAAACATCTGTTCCATTTTGTATAGGTAAGCCTGTATGTCATTCCACATTATGCTTCACTCACATAAAGATAAAGAGGTTCTTGTTATGTCATTTAAGAGTTACTAAATCTATATTTGTCTAATATTTTCACTTTATAGGTGATGACATCATTGCTGAGAACAGACATAGTGGCGACAAAAAAAAGGTCAGAGGTCTTCATGCTTATGTGATGAATATTATCTAATAGGCAGCAATCTATGTGTTTAATATTTTTTCCATATTGTATTCAAGTCTTACATTTATTGTTGCACTAGGAAATATTATATTAAAAGTAATATTTCAATATGAAATCTGAGAAAACAATATGAAACATTTAAAAAAGTTTAACTATAGATAGATAGATAGATAGATAGATAGATAGTGCTAATTCCGCTACTATTCTAAAGCATACACAATGTACTGAACCTCTACTAACTGTGCAAGCTTTTATTGTAAACTCATTGCACTGAGACATGCTAGTGCGAAAATAATCTTTACTCTGTGAAGCGTGATCTTTACTCACGATTGAATAATTTTTGTACTACACGGTAGTATACACAACATTGTATACTAGTGTAATACTAGCTACATAATGTATTACAATAAATCATTTATATATATTACATACGTAATACTTTTGATTTCCTAAAAGTAATACTCAAACCTTGAGTATCAGACTATACCACTATACATCTGATATATATTTTTTCTTTGAACTGACGCACCTTACAGTAAAACTCATTCCCACAAAAGTCTTGTCTTGTAAATATAATAAAGATATGAATAATTTATAATAAAATATAAATAGAATAAAATCACTTCTAAAAAAGCTTGACTAGGTCTCTTTATTTGCAAATATTTCCAGCTCCACATCTTTGTTACAGAATCTGAATTATGTTTAATCCACTATTTTTTTGCGAGTATAGGCCTGATTCCTAAATTGGGTGTTGGACCAAATGGACCAGTGCCATCTTTACTATTTATTTAAAAAGTAATAATTATGTATAATTTGTTTTAAATATTTTTTTTTTAAAGAAAAACTTAGTGTATACAATAAGTATTTTATTTGTGTTAATAACCTGGGGTGGAACATGTAATTAAATATTAATCATCTAATCAATATTTAATGATGATGCAATTTATGTAAGAAAATAAAGTACAAAAATATCAGGCAATGGTATTTATTCATTAGTACATGGTGTCCCAAAAGTCTCTATACATGACAATTTTATTTTATTTTTTTTGGCAAATTTTAACTTTTTTTCCAACATACGTTTTACACTCAGAGTCATGATGAACTCATGTTTACACATCTGGTGTTATACATGTTACTGAACTTCAAAAGCCTTTTCCTTAAATCCAGCCATGAGAATGATTTCAGAACACTCTTTTTTCTTTGTCATTTACCATTTAGAGATTTGAAAAAGTTTTTTTCTGATAACATACAAAACCTTTAAACTTAAATCAAAGCTGAACCAAATAAGTTTCGTTGTCTTATTCACAGGCTGAATCTAAGGATATATGATTAAAACAACAATAACAAAAAAATCTTCAATAAAGAGCCGACTTAAGACGTGTGTTGAGGACTAGCTGAGAATCCATCAGATAAGGGAGCATAATTAAAATGTCAGCCTGCTCAGAGGAACGACTCGGTATGTGACCCGTCACAGCTTTACATAACTCATTTCTCCTATAGTTTAACTAAGTGCTCACACAAAGCACGCAAACTTTCAGTATGACTCTTTAACCCGTTCAGAAAACCCAGAAACAGTTAATGTGTTGATCGGTATACTGAATTAACATGTCATAAACACAAGCAACTGTAAAGTGATGCTAAGAGTTTGATTAGAGTGATTTGTGCTGGGATTTATGAAGTGGAGTACAGACATCAAATTATTTCTTCAAAGCTTCTTTTTTCAAAAACACAACATTAAATAATGAAATTGGAATTAGAAGCACTGACATACCAGTAAGCATGACAGCTAATCATCTGACCATCATAAATATTAACACAAAGTAGCAAAAAAAAACAAAAAAACAGACAAATAAATAAATAAATCCAGGTTATACATAGTATATACACAATTAAAATTCTGACAAGGATTTCTTTTACTATTTGACGTTTTTATTTTAAAAAATTGTAAGTTGTGTATATATATATATACTGTATATGTAAATAGTCTCCATTACTTTGGCTCCTCTTAAAACTTTGTGGGCATATATGAGAGAGAGACAGAGAGATGATATATTCTAATTAATAACAAAAGATTAAAGATTGATTGATCATACCTTTACAAATTGTTTATTTTGATAAGTTTTAGTTTTAATGCATTTTCTTCTTAACACTTTTAATACTGAAGTAACAAACTGTCATGCGTTACTGCAAGTAATAATGAGCAAAAAATAAATATTTCCAGATGAGCCATGTCTACTAAATTGAATACATTGTTTTTTTATTTTAACAAGTAGGATTAATTTGAACAAGTTTTTGAAAAAGTTTTCCTTATCTAATAAATTAGTGCTCATGTCTCATGTAGTGAAGTGTCATATAAAACAGCTGCAGCAGTACAAACATTGAATTATTTCTTTAAAGAAGCTGCTAGAATATTACATGTTTTTTTTTAAATAAAAGTGCAGCATTAAATATTATATATGTGAAGTTTTTAATTAAATATATGTCTGATGTACTAGCAAGGGTAAAAATAATAGTGAGTTGTGTTTTTGTGTGTGTGTATGCGTGTGTGTATGCGTGTGTAATTTTTTTTTCTTTTTTTCACACATAATGAGTACATAAATAGATATGAAATGTGTATTATTCTCAATATTATTTTTAAAAATGGTCAGTCGTCTCTCTTTAACTGCTTATTTTGTGTTCCATTACATATCATGTGTTAAATTTTTACTGTGTTTTTTTGTTCTGCATTTTTAATGCATTTTTCATTAATATTGTAACTGACTAATTAAAGATACATGCTTCAAACGTATAATTGCTCTCCTGTGCTTTGATTTCCTTCATTTCTTTTTATAGCAAATAGTTATATGATGGAATTAAAGTTTATGCAAACACACATAGCATAATTTTTTTAGTTTTATATGAATTAAAGAAAATTATGTTCTACTTTTTAGTTGTTTGTAAAACAAACAAACAAACAAAAATCACAATTGTATATTTAACAATGCTTTAACCAGTAGCTATGCAATCATGATTTTATATAAATCTATATGTGTTCCTACATGTTTTTCTGCCCGCTTTGGTTGTGAAGAGTGATTATCTGAGTTACAGTTGCCTTCATGTTAGCTTTATGGCCTTTCTCCTCTGACCTTTCTAGTGTTTTTTGTTTTGTGCACCGTTCTTGGTAAATTCTAGGGACTCAATCACACAACATGTCTTGCCACAGTTACGATCTCTAAGTATTTTTTTCCTCAATCTAGTTTTTAAAAAATGTGAGCATGAATCTGTATCTGCATGATTATATGCATAATGCTGCTGCCACAGTATTGGCCCTCTGTCGATTTGCATAAATGAGCAGTTGTACAGGAGTCACTGTTAAATCGACCAGTAAGTGCACATAGCCATTCAGAATATTTTACACAAATGTACAAGTGGGTTGTGTATTTGAGTCAGGTGTCCCCATTTCCTACGCATCCTTTTTCTGCTCATCTAAACAAGCCGGAACACGATCTTACCATCAGCTCCTAGAACGCATCTAGAGTTAAGCGACATATTTACCATCCATGAACACCCGAGAACATGGTCATTTCATGTAAGCGTCTCTTAATGCACGTTTACATCATTTGTTTGCTGAGGCACATGCAAACTCTGATCCAATTAGCATTTTTTTGAGCCATTAAGAAGGAGCTTGTAGCCCTGAAAAAACATTTGCCTGTGTCATTACCACAAAGTGTAAATAGCTTTGACTGTGTGCAGAGGGAAATGTGCAGTATAACACACATGTCCTGTCCTGAGATCTGCTGGAGATCTTGTGTGCACATTGTAATGTAATATTTATGTGTGTGTGTGCTTGTGTGTGACTTATTTAAAATATAATAATTAAGTATATAGTGAATACATATATAAGGCTTTGCATTGAAGATTATTTACTTATTATTATTATTATTATTATTATTATTATTATTACAGATATACAGTATACAAAAAAATACCTCTCTCTCTCTCTCTCTATATATATATATATATATATATATATAGAGAGAGAGAGAGAGAGAGAGAGACACATGTACATGTCTAAAGTGTTTTTTTTCTTTTCAGCCATTTATTTGAAATTGTTATTTTAAACTTTTGATTCAATTTGTGTTTAGATTTTTTATCCTCCATTATTTAATAACTGTAAAATTATGATTTATGACTGGCTCTCTACACATACCATTAATTCCCTTGCAGGGTTATCACATGGCATATAGGGAAATAAAGACCCTAAAAAACATATAAGGAAATAAAGACCCTAAAAAACACACCTTACAAAATTATAAATCGGAAGCATTCACGCTATGCAGTATAGCTGTCTGTATAAGATATACATAGAACAGAAAGGAGAGGACTAAGGCTAATCACAGTAAATGAAAGAATTATGAAAGTAGGTATAATGATCCATTATCATTATAATTTCACACACAAACACTCTTGTACCAATATTAATAGTTATAATTAATTATTAATTAGCGATTAATAAATAAATAATACCTGTAAGGTCTAATATAATATAAGCTACAGTAATAAGATTTGTTCCTATACATTGCAATATTGCTGACCCTATGAGGATGCAAACTTTTGCTCTTGACTGTACATTACTAGCAAAACTGTATTAACTGATAAACATCAGATGTGTTTGATGTCTCAGAGTTCACATTGGAAGGAACTTTACTTGACAGCAGTAATGCTAATAAAAAGCCTTGTGCTATAAATGTACAAACAAGAACAGGATATTTCCCAGCCGTAAATACGACTATACTACAATTTAAGATCACAGATATGCGCAAAACACCCTTCTCCATATATGGGCATGCAGAGGAACAAAATAGGCTGATATTTTTTTTTTTCAGCCCCAGATATAGCCCGAGGGCAGCAGTGGAAGCTCCTCATGTAGCAGTGAAAGATCACCTAAATATTCCCGTGGTACTGAAGAACTGCTGCTTCTCTCATACGTGCTATGTGTGTGTGTGTGTGTGTGTGTGTGTGTGTGTGCGTGAGTGTGCATATATATATATATATATATATATATATATATATATATATATATATATATATATATAATATTTGTGTGTGTAAGGATTTACTGTATTTTATTTTTATATATATATTATATTTAACTTAAGATTTTACCTCAATATTTGAAAGAAAAAAGGGTATTTAAAAACATTATAGAGGAAATAAATGTAATGCTCTCGCATTATACAGTTTGTTGCAAACATTTGCATCCTCCCCTGGTTGCAGAATAGAAAAAAGAAAAATGTATCTGTATTTATTAATTTATTTATTTCTAAAACAATAGAAAGAGTTAAGAGATTAAAAAGACACCTACATATTCTCATGGTACTGGAGAACTCCATAACCTTTTATGTATAAATCTAGCTTCATTTCAAAGATCATATGCCGTATATGTGACCGTTTCCTCGAAGAATATTCTCCAGTGCTTATCACTGTTATAATTTCGTGCAGCTCTGCTATAAATGGCAGACTGCGAAGCGATCAATACGATTTAAGCAACAACATGGAGAGTCCCGCTAGAATTATTGCTAGTAGGTGAACGCTTAAGCCTCCAGCATAGCGCTTTTCTGAAGAGGGGGAGCTAAAATTAGCCGACACTCTGGCTTCGCTGAACACCATTAAGCAGTGAAAGGGCTGTTTTTATAGGAGCTAGTTTATGGAGGCACCGGAGCGCTCGCACCGTCTCAGCCAAGCCTCCCTCCTCACATCCAGCGAGTCCTCGCCCTTGCTGCCAGAAATAGGAGCTGCACACTGACTCAGATAAACGCCTTTTATACGCCTTGTGCCTTTGATCAGAGTGCGCGGTCAGGCCGAGCCACCCAGGCCGCCGGAGCTCGTCCAAAAGCAGGCAGGAACATGAACACGGATGCTGTCTCCAGCAATGTGGCTCCTCTGTGTTTTTATTCAAGGTTACGTTCAGGAAATCAGAGTCAGACGGGCACAAACGCCTAGTCAAGTCTGCCAAATCTCACCCTTTTTTCCTTTAGTAGTTACTTAGAATTTCAACAATTTCAAAGCTTTTTTTTATTTTCATTGCTTCCACATTCTCTCTATCTCTCTCTCTCTCTCTCTCTCTCTCTCTCTCACACACACACACACACACACTAGTGAAGACCCAAGTGTAATTACAAAAACGTTACTAAAGCTAATTCATCACACTCATCTAATCACGTTGACAAGGTTGTTTCTTGATGGGGTGGCATTCCTTAAATTTTGTTTTTAAATCCCATATGAAAGATATCCTGTTCTATTCAGGACACACACACACACACACACACACACCCCTCCAACCCCCCCCAGACTAACATGTCTCCTTGTGGCTATGGGAGTTCTGAGGTGCATGTTCCCTTCATTGCAGTGCATTTAGGGGCGAGTGTTAGAGCAGCACGAGCTCGAGGAGGAGCTGTCTCGCCGTTCTGCATTAATCAAAGGGAATGACAACACGCCCGTCCGTGACGACAGCCGCAGCTCACCTCCCCGCTTCTGCCCTAACTGAGGAGGTGGAGGGAGGCATAACTTTATTAATCAGCTCTCCTGATTAATTGTTATAAAGTGTCACCCATAAATTTTCTTTCGATTTAATAATCCCGGCAGAAGACTGAAACGCTCCCCCTACTCCTGATTTGCGTTTTATTGAAGGCCAGAACCAGCAACGGTGCCCTGATCTCTATGAAGCAGGATCTCCGTGGCCGCCAGTTTTTCTATCCTTGACATATATGAACTACAATTATCATTGTAATCTATTTTAAACTTCTCATAACACACACACTCATACAGTCAGAGGTAACATATAGACAAGTCACAGCTGATAAGCTCCTTCATCCATTTTACCTGATCATTACTTTTTTTCTTTTTTTTCCTTTCCATCAGCTCATTAAATTGTTTTTAAAACTGAAGATTATATTAGATGCTCTGGCTCGACTGCTTTTTATATTAAAACATAAATCACCTTATAATCAATCAGTTAGTGACAACGTTGCAACAAATCAGCGCTATCATTATTTCCCTGAGAAATGTCATTAATATGATTTTTATCTGCGACAGCAGGGGACACGACGAGAACAGTTACATATTTTACGGGATCATTTCAAGTGACCTCATCCATGCAATAAATGCATTTTTATACTGTTTCATTTGTTGTTGTTGTTTTTTTTTTTTTTCATTTTCAGTGTCGAGAAAAAACAAAGCCACAAACCATCTAACAGCTTTGCTTTTTGCGACAAGGTAAATGTTTGACAGTTGACATAAACTTATACAGCACTGTATTAAGGAATGCAGCGTTAATGAAGTCTCGCTGTTCTCAAACATATCTAATGAAATGAGTACAACATATTTGTTGTGAAATGTGAAGATGTAATACAACTGGCAAGTGAGATAATTGATGTAAAGCTTATGCTCATTCTCGCTATGTGAAATAACAATTCCCCACAATCAGGTGCTATAAAGAGATACTCTCATTTTTTTAGGGGTTTTATTTTTAACGTCTATTTATTTTATCAGTAGCATTTGTGCAGTCCTTGTGCACCAGAATTTTAAGACGTTATCCTGTAAGGAGAAATACATTAACAGTTTACTGTTATTAGCAAAATAGTATTATTCTATCAATAAACAAATATTGCACTGCATAATACAAATTCAGAAACAGTCAGCGAAAGTACGAGGGGTGTTCGAGTCAAAACAGGACCTTTACAAGTAGTTTTAGACTTTTTACAAGTAATCAAGAATTTTTGTATTTTTTTCAAAACATGAAGGCGTAAAACTAATTGACATTTTCAGAAGATATCAAGTGACTCTTACCCACAGTAAAACGTTTGAATGGTGCAAGGATTTAAAAGTAGGAGGCTGTTAGCCGCAAAGGATGATCCTGGTCTAGCTCACTGTATGTGTTCTTGTAAGCGATTAAAATGCCTGATCCTTGAAAACCTGCAGAAAACATGTTGTCAATGTGTGAGAAAGATGTTACAGGAACTCAGCTTGGAGTCTTCATACAGTCCTAACCTTGCTCCTAGCCATTTCCACATGTTTTGGACAATAAAGGAGTTCTTTGGAAGCCAGCATTTTGGACGTAAGGCAGGGAGTCTGTTCATGGCTCTGGTGTACTGTAAATCTTACCTTGATAATATCCAAGCACTGTTAAAATGCTGGGATAAGTGCATTACTGTAGCAGGTGATTATATATGGAGAAACAAAGGGAGTTTTAACTCTCATAACATGTCCTGTTATTTTGTACAATCAAAAGTGGTGGCAATTGAATGAGCCATGCATTTAAAATAATAAGTTACATGGATATAGGATTGTCTTCAGAGGCAGCAACTATACTTCAAAAGTTACAGCAATATATTAGAAAGTTACATATAATTACAATCTCAAGCCTTGAACAAGCCATTACTTGAGCGCAATACATATTTCTTACAGGTTAGTAACACTAAAAAATCTGCCCTTATAAATCAGTTATAAGATCTTATAAATCCTTATTATAAGTGAGAATAAAGTTAACACGGTACCTATTCCCAGTACAGTTGAATACATGTGTCAGAATTACTGACAGTGGTCTAGAGAGAGATCGATGGATGGAGAGTAGCATGAAAAGACTCCAGAGTGTGTATATTTTCCTTATATATGTGTGGCAGACCTTGTTCTACCAATTAAGCAGAAAACTCGACTTGGAGTCTACACCCTCTGCCACGAGCTGCAGACCAATTTGTAAATGTCCTGTCAGACAGTGTCATAGTCTGGACAGGTGCATTGAGTGACTGCAGGGCAGGAGGAGGCTGAGGATGGACAAGCGCACTCCCTCCTCTCATTCTCTCACTCTGCCATGGTCAAGGACACAGAAATGAACACGGGCCTGGAGAACGGCCATCCATCAGGGCAGATGGCTAATAGAAACACCCGATGACAATGATTATCATGACTGAAAACAACGCTCCATAAACATTCAATGATGTGTTCCAGGGCAGAAAGAGGGATTGGAAATAAAGGAAATAAAAACAATGTTATATAAAAAGAATGTATGGGAATAAAAGTGATTATAAAGGGAATGTAATATGAAAAGGAATTGTTAACTGATTAGTACTTTTAAAAAAATTCCTTGTTATAAGTAATAAACCTGGTTTGATACGATATTACTTTATCATAAAGTTCCTCTTAGTTATAGAAATAGATTATGCTAGATTAAAATTATTACACAATTCTATTGCGTTCCATGATTTGGTCACTATTGTAACCTGAAAACAACTTAAAACAACGTTATTCAAGTGCATCAAATGGCTTGAGTAAGTCATAATGCCCTGTAATATTTAGCTCTGCGCTTAGCTAATACAAAATCACCAGGGTCAAGATAAAAAAAAAAGTGACAATGTTGTTGTTAAGAAATGTGAAAATATTAACACTGAGCTTAGCTATGTAGCCTGTGTGAAGGCACAGTGACAATGTGAACAAGTCACAAAGGTTAACAATATTTTCCTCAGTTTCCACAGAAAAGACTCCTAACACTTAGCAACTGCTAAATTAACAATCACACGTGAAAATAACTATTTTAGACACCTTAGATCACACTGTGATGCCATCATTTCAACTGCTGAAAGTGTACTGGCTAGTTACAGTTTAACTACAGATTAATTACAGTTTAACTACACTTTAGCAATTGTTAACTGAACTCTTATGAGTTCTGACTTGCTAAGAAATGTCAATATTGCATTACATTTATTTAAAAGAAATGTAGCAATGGAATTCTGAAAAACAAAACAGAAGCAGAAGCTAGGTGGTGGAAACAAATGTGTAGTTATCTTCTAGCTTTCAAGTCTTTTAAAAAAAGAAAAAAAATTAAGGCAAAGTGACGAAGAAAACAAGACAACAAAGTCATGTCAGGACTAATAATACTCTTCTTAGATATTTTGATATGAAAAACATTTGAGCACTAAACAAGAATTGAGGCTTACAATTTGCTAGTCTAGTAGGCTAGCTAAGCCTTAATTGTTAAGGCTTTTATTCACACAAAATGTACACACACATACACACACACACGCACACACACACACTGAAAGTGGAAAGGAGACAAAAAGTTAAAGAACATTAACATTTTTTTAGCCATGCTGCTAAGTTACTTAGAAAACTGCCTAACATCTAAAATTAAACTTTAATTGCACTTTAGCAACTGCTAACCAAACTCTCATGGATTCTGTCATACTAAGACATGGTAATGTTGTGTTACAACTTTTTAACTCAAATAGATTTGTGTAAACTTGTGTAGAAATGGTTTTCTTAAAAATATCTGCGAAACTAGCAAGGTACTGGTCTAGTCAAGGGTATTATTTTTTTTTTTTTTTGTATGCGTGCTAAACATGAGGCTATGTGAATGTATCAAATAAATTAGCACTAATCTATTCCACTCAAAACTCAAAACATCTTTTGTGATTACAGTCAACATTTCCATTTAGACAAGGCTAACATTCCAGACACAAGTTGCAAAAGTGCTGTAGTAACTTTTAGAGAGAGAAAATGTGTGAGACATCTTAAAGACTACAAAAACCGTAACACCTGTAAAAATAAATCTTTATTTCTAATTTCAAATAGTTAGCTGGGATCTGTTCGGAGCGGCTAATGCTTAGCAAGAGAGAAAGGAATAAATAGAAGGAAACAATGAGAATAACACACAAGGAAAGCATTAAAGAATTCATAAAAGGATCTGCCTGTGATAATGCTTTATGACCAGTTCAATTGCTATAACAACAGTGAATACACACCACAACAACCACCAAAAGGTCCTCATTCATGGAGAAACAATACAATCCACTCTTATCACCCTCGACTTAAAATTTTTCATTATTCTCATTTTCTCATTGGCAAAAAATAAGACTTTTTAAAATGCTGGTGACATTTCAAAGCAGGGAAGCAGCTTTTCACACACATTTTTTTCCCCTTTCTCTCGCTTTTTCTAACATTTTTGTCAAGGCTCCTCCCCCCACCCTCCAACTCTACCACACCGCACCCCACCATCAGTTTAATTACCCAACATTTGTCTCAGTTTTCTTGAGCTGCGTTTGTTTATCCTGGTGTCATGCCTGACATTGGCCAATTAGTGCAGTGGAACAGTTTAGCCCAAGCAGCAGAGACGCAGGAACGCAGGCAAGATGTTTGCTAGAAGTGAGAGGGAGAGTGCGGGAGATTTTCAGCAAGGTTGATAAGCTGCCGCATTACAGTAGCGATTGATGCGTCTCCTCACTACCTTTAAATTAAACACATTTATATACAGGAGTAGCTATGGGAGAAATTTGAAAATAAGTTTTCACATTTAAAAAAAAATGTGGTGTAGGATGGAAGTGTGTCAGAGATGCATTTAGTGATGAATCTGTGAAAAGAAATCTCTCTTGCTTTTACAGTTCCATGCCTTGTCAAAAACATTTGCAGAGATGTGCATGCAAAGATACACATGCACACACACACACACGCCTTTATGAGTTGCACAGTGAGAAAACAGTGACACCCTCGCTTTGATGAAAAACACCCCTACACTAATAGTCTCTTTAGATGTCTTTCAAAGGCACTATTATGCCGAAATTAGAATATTTATCTCGTTTTGATGGTGGCAGAGTGATTGATGTGTTCTACATGGCACGCTTCAGGTTTTGGAGTATATGAATCTGAAGAGCCAATACATCTCTGGCAAGATAAGCCATTTTTAACCACTCTTGCATGCACAGGCATATCGCGGAGGGAGAGTCTGCACATCTCCTAAGGAGAGAGAGCGAAAGGAGAGAGAGAGAGAGAGAGAGAGAGAGACTTGACGTCCATGTTATATATTTCACCACAATCAAAGTCCAACAATACAATAGACCAACAATAGGTGTACAGGTAAACAATATTAGCTTATGTAAACAATCTGCAAAACCCTAGGCTTGAAAGAAAAAAAAATGTTGCTTTGGTGAAAAATAATATACATAAAATCTTATAAATCACAATAATTTACTGCAGGTTTATATAGGGATAATAATGCCATGTTTAAATAACTGATTTATATTTGTATTCTTTTAAACATACAGATTTAAATTAATTGGAACCTAAACTGCAGGCATTAGTGGCATTAAAATAAATAAACATGTGGGAGAGCCATTTTTGCCAATCCGGACCAAGGCTCAGAGCCCACTGAAGTTGTTCCTACAGTATGAACGTCCAGTAAGTGGAACAACTTATCTTTAGAAATCAACAGATAACTTCTCAAAAATGATGCATCTGTCTGTAGGAACTGTACACATAATCATTCATCAACACCACTTGCACATTATAGGAACTCGTCTGGGAGTTGTGGCCACATCCCCAAATAGTCCTCACCTTGCTCCAAGTCATTTCCACATGTTTGGGCCATAAAAGGAGTTCCTGGGAGGTTTCAGATTTGAAGCAAGTGGTCCAATCATGACTCTAGGAAGTGTGCAATTAAAACACTGGGATAGGTGTATTAGTGTAGCAGGTTTATATATCGAGAAATAAATTATGTTTTTTCCCCCTTATAATTGCATGAGCATGTACTGTATGGGATTTGTAGTTCATGGCGGTCATGTTTGTAGGCCATAGCGTGCTCTGAGGAATGACAATTAGTGCCATATTTCGCAAAGACATGACACGTTAAAAACATATTTTTGCACAAATAATACAAGCAAAAATTCCTAGTTGAGCTTTCATGCATTTGCCACCTTGTGTTTAATGCCTTTAGTCAACACTAAATACATAAAATAATTATATTATTATTTTTTATTGCATTTAATGGAAATTAGGTTAATTTGTTACCCTTTTTGTTTCAGGCAATATGATCCATTTTACATTTGTGAAACAACAGCAACCCTTTTACATCAATGAGAAACTAAAATTAATGAAAGGTCCTGGGAGTTCTTGAAAAAAAAGTGTCTTTCAACTATAGAGGAATTAAACTTAACTCAATAGCGGCAGATTTAGATTTTCTAATGAGCCTTAAAAATCATTTTTATAACTGATCAAATTATAATTACAGAAATTACGTTCAGTTCATTTGAACTCAGAGGAGACAGGTGAACTAAAACTGTTAATATAATCATGGTGTTTGTAAATGTGACACCAAAAGGTGATTGTATTGTTCATGTCACATTTTCATCATCTATTATGAGTTAAGAAATCTAAATTCAATCATGTGTAAACCATTCCTTTTTTCTACTGCTGTCAATGTAGGTTATACTTGAGTATACTTTTTTTGAATGCATTTTTTGAATACTGCAATTGTTTTGATGGCTTATTTTTTAATTAGGCCTATATGACTTCTGTTGATTTCTTCATATTAAAGGCGTTGATTTATTTTCTATAACACCAACATTAAAAATAGTGCTGGCAATGAATCAAATCACAGATTTCTATTCATGCACTCATTTTATTAATTAAAAATTAGTTATTGTCTTAATAGTTAGAAATAATTATGGTGCTCCATATAATATGGTTGTTGAAATCATGTTTTCTGGGAAAGGAAAATTTGATTTAAACCTTATGAAAGGAGTGGATGGATTTTGCATCATAGGAAAGTCTTTAGAGCACTCATTCTCTTTCCAGTTTCTCAGAAACATGACAAGCTGCATTTTTTAAAATTAATTAACAAATTAATTAATTTAATTGCATTCACTTCAAAAGAAATAACAACATGAAAGATGGTGAAGAAGGAAGTGTTTTTTCACGGCTGCAACAGGAAATGAAATTAAATTTAGCTAATATGGAAAAAAAGGTATGCGTTTGTCACTTTTTTTTTATTAATCCCATTTTCTTAAATTGATGTTGTAGAAGAGGAATTAAACACTTATTACTTTAATTTGAGGGTTCTAACAAATCACAACTCCCTGTCAACTATTTATTTTTCTATGACAGCACGTTTTGATGTTTTTTTTGATGATATGAAATCGATATTGCGTTCAGTACTTTCATAAAACCAGCTGACTTCAATCTCACAGTATGATTGTAAAAACTCATTTGTTTTATTGTCAGTTTCCTTGTTAAATCACTGATTGTTATATATCTTGATAGCTTGATATAAATACACTTCCCCAACAGCTGACATTTGTCCTGTTGCTCATTTCAACCTACTGATCGCTTAAGGTGGAGAATATCAAGCATGCACCGGACAGGATGCGTCATTACATTGTCCACGGTCACCTTATAAACACATCTACCCTACTACTGTCTCTGTAGTCCAGCCAGTCGACCCAGTCCATCGTCCTGTCTGTAGGGAAGCGTTCGGCTTGCTATTGGAGTCTTAGTCACAGCCTGAGGAGAGTGTGTAGCCTGTGGCTCTCCGGCTGAGCCCGGAGCTCCCAATCACACACGCTCCTGTCACCCTCCGGCAGCAGTCACAAACACTTACGCTCACAGAGCGAGGTGTTTGTGTGTGGCACACTTGCTGCTCAGAGCGCTAGCTCTGCCACAAATAGAGCGAGCTCAGAGCACGCCGCTGCTTCATCTGACGAGAAGGAAATGTATACACACACAACATACACAATCACATGTATACTAACTGATCTGATCTGGTACATGATGCACATAAATGTCTGTTTTTACCTGCTAAATCTTTCCTAATGCAACATTTATATAATGATTAACACATCCCAGGAAGCAGTGATTTAATTTCACAATTTAAAAAGTGTACGTCAACCTTTTTTTTTTATTATTTGTCAGCAGAATAGGGAATAGAGAGTAAAAACAAAAGGGATGACAGGAGAGGAGAGGTAGAGGAGAGAAGAGTAGAGGAAAGAAAAGGAGAGCAGATGAGGGCAGGGTTCACGTGTATGACGGCACTGCCGCAATGCGAGTGGGCATCAGGCAGATGGACTGTTGACACTGACATAAGGGAAGAAACAACAAAGTCGAACAGACAGAGACGGGGGAGATGAAAGAGTCAAAAAAATACATCTTCCTCCTCCTCTCTGACATTCTGTTGGGCTTGACCTTACCATGCCGGAGCCGTGTCAGAGCCCGAGTACAGACCGACAGCCTCGTCTTCAGCTAAAAGGTCTGATACAGCTCTCTCACCCCACAACATAACACACGTCTGCTCTATATACATTGGCCTCCATTCCACTCTCGTGTCTCTGATGGCTGCTCAGGTCACGACTTTCAACATAGAAATATGATATTTATTAAAACTCTCAGCTACACTAGCCAGCCTTCGAATGCAAATTGTTTTGCTCAATCAACGTGACAGCTTTTTTTTTTTTTAGTCAAAGCAAAGCTGTCAAGCGCAACTTACACATGGTTGAAAATAACAATATAAAACATTATACTAAATCGTATGTTGTTTATAACATTACTATCATTATTTTTATAATATAAATTTTATATTTAATATGCAACTGGACATTCATAATAAATATAAATTGTCCTTTATATTATCATTCTAATTGCTGAAAGAACATTACCTTAAAATTTGGTCACATAGCCTTAAGAATATTTAACGTCATTATTATTTCCAAAAAACAGACACAGATGAATAGACAGACAGGCAGACAGATGTGCTCTCAGACAAACACTAATCAGCCATAACATTAAAACCACTGACAGGTGACGTGAATAACAATAATTATCTCATTACAATGGCACCTGTCAAGCGGTGGAATATATTATACAGCAAGTAAACAGTCAGTTCTCAAAGTTGACATGTTGGAAGCAAGAGAAATTGGCAAGTGTGAGGATCTAAGTGACTTTAACAGGGGCCACACTGTGTTGGCTAGATGATCGGATTAGCGCATGTCTTGTGCAGTGGTTAGTATCTACCAAAAGAAGGTCTAAAGAAGGAAAAAGCGGTAAGAGAATCATGGGCGTCTATTTAAACACATGAGGAGCAAAGGCTTGCCAGTTTATTCTGATTCCACATAAGAGCTACTGTAGCACAAATTGCTGAAAAAGTTAATAGAAATGTGTCAGAAAACACAAGGTTGCTGTATATGAGGCCGCGTAGCTGCAAACCAGACAGAGTGCCCACATTAACCCCTGTTCATCACTGAAATAACCTACAATGAGCACATTAGCATCACAACTAGAACAAGGAGCAATGGGGAAAAAGTGGCCAGATTTGATGGATCCTGTTTTCTTTTACATCATGTTGAATTGAATTACATTGAATTAATTGTGAGTTGTTTATCCTGGGGGGGAAAAGGGCATCTGTGTGGAGAAGTTAAGCCATAAGAGACAGTGTGATGCTCTAATTGCAATTTCCTGATGGCGAACCTTGCATTTTGCCATTTATGTGGCTGTTTCTCTGACTCGCACTGCTTCCTAAACATCATTGCTGACTAAGTACACCATCCATGGAAACAGTATCCAGATCTTAATTTGATCGTGCATCTATAGGATGTTTTAGATAAACAAGTCCCATTGTTGGAAGCCCAGCCTTGCAAATTAAAGGATATGCTGTTAATTGCAGTACATGATTAATGGTTTTTGGACTTAAGGAATCCATAGAGGTCAGAACTGTTTTGGTAGCACAATGGGGATTACCCAATAGTAGGCAGGTATTGTTATTGTTATGGCTGATTGATGCATGCATAGGCAGACCGACAGACAAACAGAAAGACAGAGGGACAGGCGGATACAAAGACAGAGATACAAAGGCAAAAATGAAACACAAGGGCGGTTAAAGGTACAAACAAAGAAACAGAGATGGATACAGACAGATACATGCATATGTAAGGAAAGAGAGAGAGAGAGAGAGAGTGAGAGAGAGAGAAGGAATTATACAAGGAGAAAAACAGTAAAACAGATAAATACATGGCAGACTGGATAGATAGATACATGATAGATATACAGACAGACAGATCGTGAGGCCACACATGTCCTTTAGCCGGTTGGCCCTACAGCATGTGCTCTTATGTGCTCTTACAGCTTATTGAGTCATGCAGCAACAATTACAGTGAGCTGGTTTCTCACAGCGCCGTAAACTCCCAGAGGAGAGGCAACAAGCTTTTATCCAGCCGCAGCCTCGTCTGACCAACACACACACACACACACACACACACACACACACACACACACACACACACACACACACACACACAAACAGAACCACCTTCAGCACCTACTTCACACAGTCTGGACTGTTGTGCTCATGGTGCCTGTGTGTGTCAGTATGTTTATGTGGCACTGTGTGCATAAATGTGTTTATGTACGTACTTGTGAGAGAAAGAGAAAGTCACCTGCATTACACCTGGGTCAATCTCCTTTCACACCCCTTCCTCCTTCCTTCCTTCCTTTCTTTCTTCCTTCCTACTCGCTCATTTTTCTTGTCCTCGTCCTCTCTTTACAGTCAGAATTTTAAACTCCTCCCAGTGGAAAATCAGACCCATTAGAAGAGCATTATAAAAATATTATTGACCTTTGCAATGTGGTGCTACGGCCGGCCTGGAAACAACCTTCTCCGGCATTTTAAGGCTCCTCTCTTCATATAAGATATTATTAACATATGCCAGGCTTAATAAATGTTCCGTCGCTTTATTAAAAAATTTAAGGACAACAGTATAATTTTTATGAACCCATAAAAGGGGCGGTAGCGCATATTAATTTTTTTCATGCATGGTGAACTTTCCAAGCGCTCTCCTTATCGGTTACGTAATAACTCCTGTTTAATGTGAACTCCCTGGTTATATATTTTAGGTCTTCGCCTGCCGGTGTCGAGCTGAGAGAGGGAGGGAGATGAAAAGATGTGGCCTGATGCTGCACCAGCATGGCGGTGTCAGAGGGCATCGATTTCTTACCAATATGACCGGGCCGCCCAAGGCAAGGTATCTAATCAGCCCTGCCTCTGTAGTTAGGAAACAGAGAGAGAGAGAGAGAAAGATGTAGAGGCTAGCTCATCTTCTCCATGGTAACATGTGGAATGTTGGATGGTAAATGGAGGAGAAAAAGGGTGTAATGAGGGGTCATCTACAGGCTAAAACCAGGCCACGAGGACAAGAGGAAAAAGCTCTTCTGTCCTCTCATACACTCAAATTGCCTCTTTCAATTGTTCTCCTCCTTCATGTTGATATTCCTTTGACCAGGTTTATGCTTTTACTCCACCTGTCATGGTCTCACTTTGAAACTCAAACTTAATCCCTTCTAAAGCTTTGGACTCCCCAAAACAGTTTAGAACCCAAGCTTGAGTGGATAATCTCACCTAGATACTGGATATTTGTCCCTTTATACCTCTTGCTGAAATCATAAACACTGTCCTGTGCCCTTATTCACGATCAGATCAGACCGAGCATCATGTAAGCTCACTGTAAACACAGTGTAATGATATATATCCAGTTTCATTCTGGCACCCAGAAGAGGATGACAAGAAAAAGCCACAAGTATCAAAATCACTTTAAAAAAAAAAACTTTTATTATCTTGTAGTGTTTTTAAACCGGAAGTGCTAGCTTTGTGATTAAGATATTGACGTCATTATTTTCATGGTAACCGGGGCAACAGCGGCATAATTGTAAAAATTACGCCAGAATTAGAATGAATACATTATCAGGAAGTGTGATTAGGCGTGCTTAACACAGTGACATTTCACTAATGGCTTAAAATGATATTTCACTAATAGATTTCATGATGATAGAAATAACTGGCTGGGTTTTAGTGATGCATGCATGTTTATTTATTTATTTATTTATTTATTTATTTATTTATTTATTATTATTGTTAATAAAACATTTTTGTTAGGCGGTCGGTCTATTGATTGTTTTAGTAGTCACATTTACAATTCACTTATTAATTCAGTAATTGTAATATTATGTTAGTAGTTAATGTTTATATTGAAATGGACTGATAAGTTTTGTCCATAAACAGAGCAGGTTGTAAGATGCAGGAGAGTTTTTGGCCCAATTCATGTTCTTGTCAATTGTAGTCAATTTTATTTTATTGTTTTTTTGTAAGGACCAACCCTAACGAGTCTTTAAAATCACTTGTTGGATCACATAATCTGTAATGTAAAAAGAGCAAGGATATACACTCTGAGTGCAGATGTTAAACTAAGCTTTACAAAATTATTACTACATTAGTGTAACACAATTCAGCCTCTTAATGTAGATGATGGTAGATATATTGATAATATTTATGATCCTGACTAATATAATTAGGATAAACCCTCCCTCTGTTTCAAGTAATACATAATAGAAGAGGAGTTCAAGTCAAATTGGGAACTTGTGATGAAATTTCTTATGAATAAAGGTGTAAAACTGACATTTACAGAAGACTTTAAGCACAGTATGGTGGTGAAACTTTCAGCTGTAGTGAAACATTTGAATGATGCAAAGGCTGTACTGTATGTCCATGAATGATGATGCTCAGAGCCCACTGCAGTCGTTCCTGTGAACCTCCAGCAAATCTAATGCTCCCAGGAAAAAGACATCATGCTTTGATCACCAAAGGTGTTCTGTTTTTACAGAACAATGCACAACCTTATAAAACATTGATGGAGTTCCTGGGAGGCCAACGTTTCAAATGTGAAGCAGGCAGTCCAATCATGGCTCCATTATCCTGAGAAAACTTTCTACCTTTATGGCATCCAAGCACTAGTGAAACGTTGGAGTAAGTGGTATATTACTTTTCAAATGCCTTTAGTAGTAAAAATAAATAGATGCAAGATGCACAATGCTTGTGTTCAGTATATGGTACTTGTTTGATGTATATGGGTTAGACACATTGCTATAAGTCAGAACCAAAAGGGTTTGGTAATAGTATCAATGAATTACTGATACATATCAAAATTTGTTTTTCTATTTAGTGTCGTGTCTAGGCATCACTGGTTATAATAGTTTCTTTGTAAGATAAACATTCACATAAACGTTTTACTTTGCGTTAAAAGAGAAGTTTATTTTATTCTAGATATTCAGACAGAGAATTATATGCATAGTGTTTTAATGGTTTATAAGTGGATATATTTAATTAATTGTCAAAGGGGTAATGGTGGCTCAGGCAGTTGAAGCTCTGGGTTGCTGATTGGAGCATTTTGGGTTTGTGCCCTGCCACTGCCAGGCCGCCACTATTGGGTTCTTTGGCAAAACCCTTAAACTTGCCCCATTCTTCCTAGCCACTACATGCAATGCAAAGTCCCAACATGCAGTGCCAGTTAGAAAATGGAAAGGGGCATCCAGTGTAAAACCTGTGCCAGATCTTGCGGATCAAATGATCAAATTGCGGATTGAATTTAGATCAAATGATCTAAATGCAATCTTTAATTATAGATAACCTTTTTTTTTTATTTAATCTAAACTAAACTATCTCTAGTGAACAGTATAAGTGCAACAAAAAAAATGATTTTATAATATTTAAAGATTACATGTCTTCATTGGTTAATGCTTCTGATTTAAGATTCTTTGTACTTCAGTCCTACAGCAGCGGCTTTTCCAGAGAGGCTAATGCCAGGCTTTACTGCAAGCATCCTGCTTTATACCCTATCAGGGCTGTATTGTTCATTAAATAATTACTCCCTTAACATAGCGCATGAGATTATCCTAGCTGGCACATGCAACAGGCGTCTTGTTGGATATTGTCAGATCTCAGCATGTTAATATCGCTGGACAGTGGATTAGTGATAGACTGGAAATATGTTGTTGGATAAACAACGTGGCGAGAGAAGGAATGTCTCCTGTTCATTTGCGTTAACGAGTGTGAGGAAAGGTTGAAGGTGTAATCAGCGAACGCTGCCTCGTGTTCTCTTTGTGTGTGAAAATGTGAAACCATTTTTATTCAGCTTCCTGTGATAATTGCTTTCTGATGCACCATTTATCTTTATCTCCTTTTCTTTTTTCTCCCCTCCCCTCCTGCTCCTCGTCCTCCTCCTCGTCGTCGTCCTCGTCCTCCTCCTTTCCCTCCCTCAGTCTCTCTCACTGGCTTGCTTAAGCCTCCATCCCCCAGGTATTTTAATTAGTCTAACGAGACCTAATTTAACAAATCTCAGCACATGATGGAAACAAAAAAAAAGTGTTTTATCACGATTTCTTTCCCCTTTGATGCACCTGATGATATCCTTTTTGGCTCCGCGTGCTGTTTGAGGTTAAGTGGACATGTAGCTGTTTCTCCAAAGTGCTCCATGACACGATGATGATGGTATCTGTTCCAGAAGATTTACAGACGATTTGAGGTTCAATCCCATGATGCATCTCTAACACCATGTGAAGATGACAGAAAAACAAGGCATTCATATTGACTTTCTCTTTCTACATAGTTTTTTTATTATTATTATTATTATTATTATTAGAGGAGAGCATCTTAATTTTGGACTACTGAGCAAATAAGAAGCTTGGAAATGTGAGTCAGAAAGGCAGAGCGAGAGAAAGAAGAGATGTCATACAGCTCAGAGTCTCACACTGACGTGTCACGCACAAACCGTCCCTGACAGCCTCTAGCCTCTCTGCCCATTGTAGCCCCCCTTGCTTAATTGAGATGTGCAAAACATTGACAGAACTCATTTACTGCAATGGAGAGGTGGGTTTCTTTTCACACTACACAAATTGTAACAATACAAACACACACAATCACATATAGTTACACACACATACACACACACACACACACACTGATTATTTCTTGGTGCGCTGATAGCTTTGTAAATGGACATGCTCTTGTAAGTGTTGAAACATGATTTGTAAGATGGACTTATTTGCACAGCAGGCTAGCGTGTGTTGGGAAATACAAGTTTCCATCGTCGGCTCTCTGGTGTCTCCCGGACACACCTTGGAAGTGCAGCACTGGGGAGACGGATCTGTCAACATCAACTATGTGGATTTGGAATCATGATAAAGAATAATAGGTAAGTCAGCCTTAACAATATGTTTTATCCCAGTTCCCTTTAATTTTCTGAATTCCCACCCACAAGCTAGTTCTGCCTATCATGTCACAGATACCACCCGTAAATGACAGGGCCAATGACAATGTACATGTCTGCCTGTCTTTCTGTACAGCAGAACTCTTTGCCTAACTTATTAATACAAAGAAAATCTTTTTTTCAGGTTGCGCCTTGTTTACTCTAAGTTGTACTTCTTTCATCGTCAGTCAAGTAATCGGAGATTGACTCACAGATGAGAAATCGAAAAATGAGATCGCATAAAGATTAAGTTTTATCTCAAAATGACTGTGTTAAAATTCATTTACTGTTATTTCAGCAGTGAAAATATGAGAATATCACAGTAAAAGTATTCAGTTTAGCTTTTCTAATTAATATCGATTGGTGTAGTTGTTTGTTCAAATTGAGCAAATTGATTATCAGTATCTTTTTTTAAAGTAGATTATTGATATCGGAACATAATTGTTCATAACATTTCTTTTACGCAGTATTTTAATTTTAGTACATACTCTGTGTATCACGTTGACCTTTATCATGTTGATTGGCTCTGACGAGTGATGCGTATAGCCACTCCCATCTTGAGGAAAAAAGCACTAAATTTGAAAAAAAAAAAAAAAAAATACTGTGACATAGTCTGGAACATAACCCTTATAATTTCACTTTTGTAAAACATTCTGATTTCATTTAGTGCAGTTTTCACTTTAGGCTAATACCTAAGTACTGCCAAAGTTTCATTAAATTCTGTCAAGACAGTTTTGCATGATGCTGTGACAAATTCTGGCTGAACAGATTAATATACAGACAAAACTTTTCTTTCATTTATATAGATAGCTTCTGTCTACTGGAACCTTTTGTCTAATCAGAAAATGCTATAAATGCATTTCCTATTGTCTGTCTGTCTCCGGGTCTCTATGACTTACATGTTAATGACAGGTTCTTTAAATGTATGGGATGTACTGTACAAGACTCAGGGCATCTGGGCAAAAGCTTAAAAATGGGATTCTCCTTGCTGATAATAAGCAAAAAACTTCGGACACATCATGTGTAAATGTTTTTTTGTCGTCTCGCCTGGTTCAGGGCCAGCTGAGTAGGCTTATCAAAGTGTGGCGGACACAACAAAAAAAATATGCTTATTGTACAGGAAATTACCGAAACAGATGAGCTAGTTACATAATCCAAGATGACCTGCTATATTAATTGGTTACATTTTAAACAATACAAAGGTCTTACCTGTTCACAGTTCTACAACAAGTTTCTTCTGCTGTGTTAATTAAATCTGCTTAGAGTTTAGCCAAACTTAGAAACATCCATTGCCAATTCTGTATCTTAAAAAGTAGCAAATTTTAACTTAAAATGCTACTTCTTTATAATTTTTTTTTTTTTAAAAGCATTTTTAGTCATGGAGAGTTTGGAGCGATTCTATACCAAGAACACCCACCTTGAGGTGGGAATACACCCAGGATGGGACATCATCAGTCTAAAACAGAGAGACCAGCCATACTACAGTCAATATAGAGAAGCTATATAATTCACCTTGAAGAATGGTTTTTGGAAAATGTGAGAAAACCAGAGATTTGGAAAAAAAAAAAAAAGCTCAGCTCCAGAAAGTTATCACCTTAAAGATTGAACCACAAAACCTGGAACTATCAGGTATCAAACCTAGCCTTTGATTTACAAAATGTGCCTTTTAAAAGGTTTCTATATTTGAGTCCGATCTCATGGACGTGTAGGTAGAGCAGATCCTGATAGAAAAGAGCTGCAACTTTCGTCCTTTGTGTAGTCTTAGACTAACAGCAGAGGCAATTTCTGAAAGTTCAGTAAATCTCTCTCTAAGCTGAGTATTGAGATATCTTCAAGAGTGCAACACATATCCAGTTTCTGTAGACATCTCCAATTAGACAAGTGACATGGATGATTCAAAATCAGAGTTGGGCTAAAAAAACATCTTCTTGAAATTCTACTGAGAATTGCAGAAAAAAAGCTTTAGTGGAAGGAGAAAGTTTTGTGTCTGACATCTGGTTAACACCTTTACCCAAAAAAGCAAATCAATGGAATCATGAGTCGTGATTAATGGAAAATAACTAATGTTCCTTGAATTTTAAGATATTTATTTACATTTCTTATTTATTTCTTCATCTTCTATACCGCTTATCCTGTGCAGAGCCTGGAGCCTATCCCAGAAGACCTAGAAAGGGTCTCAATCTAGTGTAGGGCACACATACACACTCACACACTATTGGCAGTTTGGGAACGGCAATTATCCCAAGGAGGTAATCATAGTACGAAGAGAAAACCCACCAAGCACGGGGAGAACATGCAAACTTTGCACACAGACCCAAGGCGGGATTTGAACCCTCTACCCCGGAGATGCGATGCCAAAATGCTAGTCGCCATGCTGCCATTTATTTATTTATTTTCAGCCCAGAGTCTTACCTATTGAGACAGCACTACTGTATGTGTCAGCAATACAACTTATACTCTTACAAAACCTATACCTTGGTCCATTACTCCTACAGTTTATCCCTGACCATCCATTCTTCACCCCCTTCCCTGTCCATCGTTGTGACACATCTCCAGCAAGGTGCCGACCCCTTCGGCTTCTTCCTTTATGAGAAACAAAGGCTCTCCAGCCCAGAACGTTCCAGACTCCCTCCCATCCCTCCCTTCTCTCTCACTCTTTATTCTGCTTTGGCTGCTGTCATACTCTTCTCATTAATTCCAGCCTGTCATCCACTAGCCCTGCTGTATCTCCTCAGCAGGTGACAGCTTTCCAATGACTGACAAAGGCTCTTTAGGTGATACAGAAGATCTTCTTCAGGCTGAGTTTTGTAAAGTGCCCCTCAAACGTCACTTTTTCTCCCCCCGTGTGCTGGGAGCCCTCACTCCTATGTTCAGTGGGCCAGAACAGTAAATAGACCTGTGTGTGTGTGTGCGTGTGTGTGCGTGTGTGTGTGTGTTTGCTTTCAGGTCAGTCAAAAAAAAAATTGAAGCTTAATCTCAGGCTCTTACACCCACTCTGCTTCGTGCTGGGCAAAAAAAAACAAAAAAAAAACACTTCCGTAGGACTCAACTGCCTTAAAAGACTGGTGAAGGTTGCCATTTCCTGTGGGTGTTTTTTTTTTCACGTTCGAGCATGTGTTACATTTGTCATGGTAATCCTTGCAAAACATGATTTTGTTTAAGAATATGATATCTTGCAATGAGCAGTGTTTGGTTTGTGTGTAGTGAAGCGTAACAACACTGCATGCTTACCGCAGTTTGGCCATTCTGCAACGCCTTTCAAGGCATGATTTCAATGCCTTTGTCTTCTTTTTTTTCCCTTTATGAATTAACTGATTCAAATTATTTTTTATTCAATCTGCCAAGGAAAACTTCACTTTCCACATTTCATATTTTATGTTGAAATATTTGGAATATGTTTAGGGCTAATTTGTTAATTAGTGCTGAAATGTCATTATTCTTCTAAGGAATTCAGCATTTATTAGTTGTGTTGATGTCACTTCATGATGACACTTCAAACACACTCACGGTGGTATTTAATAATAATAACAATAATAATAATAATAAAAAAAGGCAAGACTCATTAATAAAGTAAGTGATAGCTCCTAAAAACTAAAGAGCACATCCTTCTTTCTCATAGACCGTTTTTACACTGTTGTTCAGTGTCATTGATGAGAATACCAGTGCAAAAGTTCCAAACCATTTAACAGAATGTAATGCAGCTCTATAAAAGCATTACGCATTGTTAGAGCAGAGCTTTAGCTAAGCTGGTTATCAACACAATTATGGGCACAATAGTGCAGGATTAGCAAGAAAGTTGAAACTTTGGGCCATTAACTTTTTTAACGGATAGTGAGAGAGTTAGACAGAAAACATAACAAAAGCACCGACTCTGTTTAGGGCGGGCGTCACTAAAAGTGAACTTAAAGTGTTAATACAGTGCTACGGTGTTTAATTCATAAATGCCGGCTGTAGTTTTTATCTAATGTTGGTCAGCAATACAATATAGCTAAGTTAATATTAAAGTATGGTTCTAATTGTTCTAATTCCTATACTAGTACTTTATTTTCTCTGACACTCAGTATGTGCATAGGAGCAGCTGCCTTACACTAGGGTTTGGTTAAAAACTAAAGAGAGAGTCTTTGTGACTGGAGTGGCGAGAAGATTAAGGTAAGTATCTGCCAAAGCCAACACTGAATACAAGAAACTTTCCCTGTGTAAAAATTGATGAAACATTTGCCCGTAACTCGGAATGGTAATTTACAGTTCCCATACGTTGACATGCCGCTGTCTTCCTGGCACACACTTTCTTCTTGGTGTAAAACTTGATATTAAAAATTGGCAAATCCAAAAACATTTACATAACAATACATTAATGTGTAGGCTCAAGGGGAGAATAAGTTCATAAATAAACCTTCAATGCCACGGCTAATTTGTGTCATACCTCAGGATGCCATTTTCCCTCTCTCTCCCGCACGTGCCCACTCTGTTTCTGGTTGTCGGTGTACCAAATAACGGCCCAGTCGTGCACGTGCGTTTATCTAATTAAAATGTGACACACACTGAGAGTCAAATGAAAGTCGCGGCTGGGGCTCGTCGGAGAGACGGAGAATAAAAACCGACTCCTGCTGAACTCACCGCTGGAATAAAGGCACCGTTTGTTAACTGATTCCCACCTTTGTTCTGCCTCTGATTTGTGCGTGGTTGTGTGTTTAAAGGAGCACGACTAACCAGAGGAAGGAAATGGACTTCTAGAAATGTTAGTCGTGATGATACTATAGTGAATTTTAGTTAGTTATAGTATATGGTTCAAACTAACAGTGTGAGTAAGACCACCGCATGTCTCCAGAACCTTTTCAGTGCTTAGTGGCATTGATTCTACATGTCTCTGGAGCTGTACTGGAGGGAAGAACAACACTCTTTGACGGATTTTTCTTCTCTTGTTTTGATGTTGGTGGCAGATATCCTGTAGGCACCAAAGCAACGATATCAGGCAACAAAGTGACTTGGGATTGTTTATTTTCTACAGTATGTAATGTATGTGCAGAGCTGCAAATCCAGCTACGATGCCACATCATCATATATTCAAAATTCAATGTAAATGAGGTATGGTAATGTGACAAACCAAACATCTGGCTTGATACGTGGATATCATTAAGTCAATCCTCAATGGAAAAACTTGTGACTGATAATTGTGATAATTGTAGTTTTATCTTACACAGTACTGCCATATACTGATTAAATCCTCATTACAGGTATGAAATTTCTCCTGAATGAAGGTGTAAAAAAACGATTGACATTTACAAAAGACTTTATACAAAGTACAGTGTTGAGAGTCTTAGCTGCAGTAAAACATACCAATGGTCCAAACGTCAAAGATGGCCGTACATCTGTGAACGACGATCCCAGCTCGAAGCCCACTATGTTTGTTTTCATAACCATTCAGTGAGCAGAATGCCTGATCTTTAAAAAAAATATGGATAACTTGTTCCCAACATGCAGAAGAGACACATCTGTCTGTGATAACTGCACACACAATCATTTAGAGACACTATTTCCACATCTTTGGGCCATTAAGGCTGTTCCTGGGAGGCCAGCATTTCAGAAGTCAAGCAGGCAGGCAGGCAGTCCAATCATGGCTCAGGCATATTAAGAAAACGTTTTTACCTTGAGGGTATCCGAGCACTATTAAACTAGGATAAGCGCCTTAGTGCAGTAGGAGATTATATAAAGAAATACAGCAAAATGAGATTTGTGTTATTCTGCACCATCAAAAGTCCCAGTTTGACCTGACCCTTCCTGGTATATAGAAACATGACAGAGAAAAACAAAGCTTGGTAGAAAGTAGCGAAGGTCTTTAGTGCTTGCTTTGCTAATCTGCCATGATAGCAAGTTTGAAGCCAAGCTTTTTCCAAAGATTTCTAATTTTCACACTGATGTGGCATTTCGGCTCCTCCCAGCAAGGGGTCGCCACAGTGGACCATCCGGTCGGCACATACAAGCTTGGCACAGGTTTTATGCCGGATGCCATTCCTAACGCAACTCTCCCCTCTTATCCGGGCTTGCGACCAGCATTACATGCCGTGGCTGGGGTTTGGGAACTACCACTGAGCCAACAGTGCCTGATAAGGAAATATTTTTGTCTGTTTATCCTATTAGCTTTAGAAGATATTCAAATCACCAACCATAGAGAACCTCTACAAGCTGCATGAGTAACATGTCACCTTCCGCTGAATATAAGTTAAGAGAGAGTTCCCTAAAATAAGACAAGTGCACCTAAACGTCCAAACCTAGTACTCCTAGTATTCCTATAGTTCCTTGGCAATAAATTAAACCAGCAAAATTAAAGGAGAACAGACCTCTTTTGAATTCAGCATTTCATGCATCTAAAATAAAATAAAACACATTATACTTTAATAACACTATCAGTGAATTGAGATTTGATATACTCCACTTATCTTCTTTCTGCAAAAACATGAAGACACTGGTGGAAATGCTTATTTAGTCTTTTTTATATTTCAAGAGGATGAGAAGGTAAAACCTAGAAGATATATAGCTTTATATGTATATTTGGTGGTCTGGGAGGTTTTGTCAGATGTCATTGTGGATTAGTTTTAGAAAACAGACAAGACATTTATTAAATTTTAAACATATTTGGTGTTTTTTATGCATATAATATACACTATAAGGTAAAACACTTAATGCATTTAATATACAGTACCTAATGCAAAAATGTTTGGATGTTATTTGGATTGATCTTTAGATTTGATCTTTAGATTTGGATTTGTCAATGTTGGGTCTACCGGACTGTGTCTGTCTCTGTGATGTTTCATTTGTAAAATACCTTTTAATTTGCCTTACACTGTTCATAATGAAGCTATCTTGCATATTAAATTCTACTCTTTGTCTAGCAGCTAATTGTAGCTATATGTGCTTTTATTAAGTAAGCAGTCTAAACACCAGCTGTCAAAATATCCACAACACAACATCATATAAATGGCAAAATGTAACTTTTTAAATGCTAATTAAAAAGGTAGAGTAACCGGGAGAACAAAACACACTAAGTTAATTGGTGATTATCTACAGTATATACAGTAAGAACAAAAAGAGATCATTTGACTCCAGAACAACAATGAAGCTTTAGTTCATCTAAAGTCAATCTTTGAGATTTACATCAAGGTTTAAAAATAGAAAGATTGACGTGGATGATGCTTCTTGATGTAAAGACAAGAATATTTCAGTTCATGTAAAAACACACAAGTTTGTGATTAAATTGTCGATAATCTGAATAAGAAATCTGCGTAATGAATAGCATAAATAATATCAAATATACGTTTGGGGCTACTGTCGAGCAACTAAACCCAAACAGGTAAGAGGGTCAAATGATTCAAAGACCTCTTCGCAACCATCTTGCAAAGAGCTCCCACTTTTAAAAGTCAGCATGTTCTAAGGAGGTCATCGGCAAACTGCGCATTGCAAACATGAGTGAAATAGAGTGAAAAAATAAAAACACTCAGGCTAGTCGAACCTGATGAGAGACGTTGATTTAAACGAGTAGATCTTGCCGTGTCTATTTTCAGCAGATGCAGAAATGAGAGAGAGGAAGAGAGAGAGAGAGAGATTCAGCCGAGTGAGTTTATCAGCGTGGCACCTGCTCCAGTACATTCTTGATGAAGCAAAGGTTGTCTTCATTAAGGGCATTAATATTCATGACGCATGGTAATTTTGACACAGAAAAGGTCTCTGTAACCTTTTCTTGTGTGAGAATTTTTTACTTCTCAAGGAAATTACAGTCCGGCAATGACTTAATTAATGCTTGCTTGCTGGGCTGCAGTTTGAGGGCCTGTCAGTTTGGGGCTGCGCTGCCTGTCAGCCCGGCACATGGCTGCACAACGCGGTGAGAGATTGAAGGAGAGATGCAGACTACACATCCTCACTCAGAACAAAACCAGACTCTCTCTCTCTCTCTCTCTCTCTCTCTCTCTCTCTGTGTGTGTGTGGGTGTGTGTGTGTCTCAATATACCTCTCTTCTACCATCCATTTTCTTTTAGCCATTTCATCTTATAAAATTTTTAGAATTATCAACCGTGCTGACTTTTCTTGACCCTGGCTTCTTTTATTCAGTGTTTGTTGTGATTGAAACTTTAATGAAAACTGCTACACAAAAACCTCCTCCGCCTTAACTCAAACATTTTCAACAAAAAGCTCTTTTATTTAACTTTATACAAGATACTATATTATACATAAATACGTGCATGCATTTCTATTACCATTACTACTACTACTGGCCCGGCCAGGCTCGATCCCCATCTCTGTGTGCCGGAGTTTGCATGTTCTCCCCGTGCTTGATGGGTTTTCTCCCACAGTCCAAAGACCTGCAGGTTAGGCTAATTGGTGTTTTTTAAATTGCCTGTAGTTTGTGTGTGCCCTGCGATGAATTGGCACCCTGACCAGGGTGTACCCCGTCTCATGCCCTAAGTCTCCTGGTATGAGCTCCAGGCCCAACTCGACCCTGAATCCAGGATAAAGTGGTGTAGACGATGAGTGAGAGTGAGTGATTAGTAATAGTAATTTTATTTTTATTAATGCTTTTTCTTATTATTATTAGTGGTAGTAGTAGTGGTAAAACATTCTAAGGGTAGGAACACTGACATTTTAGCACAAACATTTGACTGGCCACCCAAAACTGCCCCTACATGTGCGTATATATGCTATCTGTGATGAAGTTGCTTCCCATCCAAGGTCTATGTCTGTCTTACATCCAGTGTTCATTGGACAGATTGAGAATCCACCATCAGCCTGGCCAGGATAAAACAGCATATGAGACACATACAAACTTTAAACAAGCAGAAATAACAAGTGCTAACTGTTTCTGCCCACAAACATCAACCACGCAATAAAAAATGTGAACATAAGCTAGCTTTTCCTTTATCATGCCCCATAAAAATAGCAATTTGCTGAAGCTCTTGTAGCACAATATGGAAGGTGGTGTGCCGTGCTGATAATGTTGAGATGACAGATTGTCCCTACACTGGGAGGTTTTCGAGTTGACGCCTCGGCTGGGGGAATAAATTGCGTGGAAATACTCGAGACTGATACAGGGAGGACGCTGAGGATCGGAGGGGAGAACAAGAAAGCGCGGTTTTGCACTACAACAACCCCTGCAGTTAGCAGCACAAGCTAGGCTGGCGTAATTACACACAGCGGTGGTAATTAGCTCGATAAGGCCTTGACGCTAGCGCAGCCACATACCCATAGACACTGCCACTCGGTGGTAGGAAGTGCTAATGGGAGACGTGAAGGACTTCCAGCACTTGCAGCGTCTTTGGCGGGTCCCTAAAGAGCCTCCGACATTACGCACATGTTCCTCTAAATCTTTCTTTCGTCACAGCCAGGAAGTAAAGAGCAGAACCTACGATCCTTTGATGAGGCGCTAACCACACAACAAAGGAGCCGTTTCGAACGCCTCTCAAGTTTAATTGCTTTGGGAAGCAATCAGAAAGTAGCTTGCACATTCCTACAGCTTGAACAAGTGTCGAGTTTTGATTATTTTTTTTTTTATCTTTTTCTAAAAAGTGCTGCACCGCACCTTCTACCCTGGAAGCAAGCACTGAGCAAAAACATGTCCCTGTATGCACTCGGATGAATTAATTACAAATAAAGTTTGCCGTTGAGAGAACAGTGTCACACAATCTCTTGTCAGACAGGAAGAGAGCAGTATAAATATGTAAATTGTATTGTCATAGCCAGTGCAGATGATTAGGAATGCAGTGCTCTTAGAGACAGAAAGACAGAGAGAGAGAAAGAGAGAGAGACAAGAGCTCAGAGGCTGCTGCAGTGCTGTCAGACGCCAAGTCCATGCTTTGATCACTCTCATCGCTCAAAGTGAAAGCTGTCTCCATGACTTAAAATTGGAGAGCTAATGATTTGTGCAGATGGAGGAGTGAAGAAGGAGCGGCTGCTCAGCGTGGGCTGCAGGCCGCACGGAGGGGGAACAAGGGCGTGGAACCACAGGAGTGACCAGATGCTCCACGAGGAGTGAGACTCACTGCAACCCATATCAGAATTACTGAAGATCTTCTAAATGGCACAGATCTCCTTTTATGCCAAGACTCTTTAGTTTTCAGAATTTACAATCAATTCTATAACCTATAGTTAATATAACTTATGATGTATTTCTTAGGATACATACTTGAGTCTTAATAAAGAGGATTGTCAGTGTATCATGCAAATTCAAAACTACAAAACCGTAAAGGAAAAGATAGACATGCAATAACAGGTAGCACTGTTGACTTGCACCTTCAGGGTCCTGATTGGATTCCTGGCCAGGTTCGATTTCCATCTCAGTGTGCATGGAATTTGCATGTTCTCCTCATGCTTGGTGGGTTTCCTCTAGGAACTGCCATATTGCTTTAATGTCTATGATGCAGTTGCTGAGTAGAGAAGGCATAGAAGAAAAACAGTAATATGTACTGTATTGTGTAAGATTCAAGCATGCAACTCAGCTGTTGTTGATGAAAGTGGCACTGGGACTGTAGGTATAGCTTTGATTATGGTGCGTAACATGGTGAATAAACATGCTGTGACAAACTCCATCAATCTGATAACCTGATCATTCAGACCAATACATTCAGGTCATCATCTGACTTCATTTTAGTGCCACATAGCATGTCCAAGCCCAGACCTGACCAATTGAAGCAGCCCAAGATTATACCACTCCCTCCAGAGGCTTGTACAGTTGGCACTATGCATGATACCCTGACACACCCATCATACTGTAACAGGGTCAATCTGAACTCATCAGACACCATGACCATAATTTCAATTCTGCTTAGTTATTTTGTTTGCTTGATGTGGATCAATAATTTACCTCTACTGAACTGGTGACTTTCTGACAAAAAAGAGAAAATTTTGACACAAATACATCCTGTAAATAATCATGGATATTGCAAATAAACTGATTTTAATGACCCTTTTTATGTTAAAATGTAAATATCAAGAAATTACAGGGTTATATATTCAATGCAACCTGGTCCACTGGTCTTGGATAGGGCCTGAATCACAAGGTTCGATGTTCTTGAGATAAGCTCAGTGTAAAGAAAGAAATCCTGACAAGAACCAGCTTTAAAGTGGATACGTGTCTTCCTAGGTAACGCTGCAGCGTGAAATGTAAATAAATAAATAATAAGTAATTGCAGGGTGCATTCCTGCCTCACTAGTGTTCTGGGGATATGCTTCAGATCTACTGCAGAATTCCTGCCTGGCCAGAATAAAGCACTTACATTGACTGGTTTTACCAATAAGAGGACGGGTTTCCTTTTGAGTCTGGTTTCTCATGTTGTTTTAGGAAAGTGAAAAAGGATAATTAAATTAATTAATGTTCATACAATGTCACTATATAACATAAAAAGGGGGGTTTGAAGCGAGTAGCCTGATCGTGATCTGATAGTGGTACGAGAATGGTCAGGGGGGTGCTGTGTCACTGCCACTGATGGGATTCGGGGCAAGGCTCTTGAGTCTATCTGCTCCAAGGGCATTGGATCATGACTGCCCCTGGCCTCTGACTGCAACATCCTAATAAAAGACTCATCATCATCATCATCATCATCATATTGATATTAATTACCAATTTTTTTTTTTTTATTCAACAATTTTTTTACTTTAAATTTGTATTTTTTTTATATACATATATAAGAGATATTGCCAATCCCTGCTTACACAGAACCACACAGAAACAGACCTGAAGATGCCCTCATGATCACATATGTACACTTTTAAGTGTATAACAAGCAGGACCAAAAGAAACTCTCTCTCGGTCTGTCTCTCTCTTTATCATTCTGTCTTTCTCTGTATACATTTGTCTCTTTTACCTGCTTCTTTTATATATGTATCTATCTATAGTCGAGCAGATGCAGCTCCCATTTGTACTTCCCTGACATTCCTGCAGGGGCTTGCTTAAGGATGCAGAAGCCACAGCCGATCGTGCTTGGTGCTCATGGATCAAACTGACACTTGGTCAGCATCAGCAGATTATGAACTATGGGCGTCTGACACTGGCGCATTGTTCTTCCATCTAAATATGAACAATAAAGCCCAGCAAAGGCACCACTGACAGCTTACTCTTGCTTATCACTCCTGTGGTACGGCTGGATGAGAACTGCTAGGTCTTTTTGCCTTTCTCTCTTTTTCTCTACACAAACATAGACACTCTTAGGATTTCTTGCTTTACAATACACCTACATACTGAAATCTGTTACCACAAACACAATCAGAAGGCAAAAACTAGGAATCTACCAGGATGCAGATATACACAATGAACAGAACATTAAAAAATATTAGATCCAAAATGTCTGTTACACAAGAGGGAGTGCTGTTGTACCGATTATTAGCGCAGTGATGCGGTCGCAGTCATGAAGATGGAGGCTGACTGTCAAAGATATCAGATGTATGTTGGTATTCAGCACAACAGTACAACCTCTAGTGTGATATTGCTTTCATACAACAGTTTCACAAACATGACTTATGATCACTGGATTATGATTTTTTTTTTATTTAACCAGTTATTTTACTCCAATACTTATTCTTCCCTGTCTGATGGAATGGTTAAAACTGACAGTGTAATTAATGAGTGTTAGAACAACTGTGATGTGGAGTGATACATACACTTAAATGTCTCAGTGCTCGTATGCTTTATTATCACCGTTCATGGAACGCCGCTTGTCCAATCAGATCAGAACTACTTGATCAGAATTAACTTTTGTATAATCTTTTGTATGAAAGCAATATCGATTTACTTCAATGAATTACAGCCATGCCAACATTAGGTATAATTTCACTTTTGCTCATGCTTAATTTTTTTTTCCATGCACTTTTAAATTCTTGAGTCTGATTAGGCAGAAGAAGTTTTCTTTAACAGCAGCTCAAACTAGGTTTTTGTTTCTGCATATGAAGACATGGTTAAAGGCCTTGTTTAAGGGCCCAACAATGGCAACCTGGTGGAGCTGGGGCTTGAACCGCTGACCTCTTATCCGATTATTATTTAATCTTTGTTATGCGCTGTATAGTTTAATGAAACACCTTAAGGAGTGCTGTTTTTAGAAAACATTATAAATGTGTAAATGTATGTTATATCCTATAACAGCAAACCCTGTCATGTTTTAATTAACTTATTTTGTTTAGGAAGTGTAAATTTTATTGGAATCAACATTGTTTTATTGAGTGTTGTTAAATAAACATATCACACACCTCAATCCCGTCAGAAACACATCAGAAATGTGAAGATGCATGAAGGCATTATATGGCAATTAAACTACCCACACTAGTCATTTGAAAGATGTGAGGTGAAAAATGTAAATCACTTTTACACAGCCTCATTTTCTGATCACAAGAACTGTCTCTTATTGTATAAAAGAAAGCAAGAAAGTCATATTTTGTGTAGTCATTAAGTCGTGTCTGACTCTTCGTGACTTCTTGGACTCAGGCCTTCCTTCTTAGATGCTGTCCATGGAGTTTCCTTGGCAAGGATACTGAAGTGGGTTGCCAATTCTTTCTCCAGATGACCATCTACGGGCAATTTGGGAACGCCAATTAGTCTAATCTGCATGCCTTTAGATTGTGGGAGGAAACCCACCAAGCAGGGGGAGAACATGCAAACTCCATGCACACAGACCTAACATGGGAATCGAACCCAGGACCTGGAGGTGCAAGGCGAAAACATACTTTCTCTATATAGCTATGGATATAAAAAATGGATATGAGATGCTGTGGAGATTAAAACGGCATTTACAAATATTAATCATAATTAAAATAGTTCCAGCGTGAGCTGCTCGATTCTGTGTGATTTAAAAGTGTACCATGATCTCCACATACACCTAAACCTTTCATTATCAGCTCACAGAAATGGAGCTTGTTGTAACTCCCTGTGAGCTGCACACGGTGCAGTCGCTAATGGAACAGTGCTTTGAAGAGAGTTCACTCCTAATGTGTCTGCTGTTATGCCCAATTTACACATGCACTAAACACGTTCAATTAGCAGCGAGATGATTCCTGGGTATGATCTCATTTCAGCGTCCTTCATTCAGAGCGTGTGGTGTGTTCCAATGCGTGCTGCGCCGGATTCGGATACCTAAAATTCTCTTTCCCTGAGAGATGATTATATCTTCTCTCTATCTTTTGGTGTAGACAGTTTCTTCCACTCTCTCTATCTCTCTCTCTCTCTCTCTCTCGCTTTTCCCCCTCTCTCTCTCTTTCTCTCTCTCTCTCATAGACACACACAGCACTTGCTAAGGCATTACTGTCAGTAAGTGTGTCACCGCTCTCGCTCATCCGAGCAAGCTAAATGGAGGAAAGGAGGCGAGCGCGTCACTAACACTTGCATTGAACACCTTGCAAATGCACTAATGGCCTTACTAATGCAGTCTAAACCCACTCGGTGGCAACACACACACTCACACACTGTGCTCTCTCAATATATCTAGACATAAACACTGAGTCATATCACTTAAACCAGCTCTTCTGCATGCAAACAAACACACGCATATGCAATTACACACTCTGGTTCAGTCTTTCCCATAAACCCACACCATGAGCACACACACATATACAGACGCGCGCACACACACACACAGAAAGAGAGAAGAAAACACAGTTTGTGTGTCTGACATGAAGCTGGTGGCATCTCTCCTTGCCCTTTTCCTTTTACAATTAGACAGCAGCGGCAGGTTCTCATCAGCTCCCAGCTCTTAATGACTCAAGAGAGTCAGGGCTGTCAGAGGATAAACTCATCACCAGCTGACAGCCACTCATTCAAGCTTGCTGTACTTTCCTCTTTTCTTTCCTCTTTTATGTCCTCCTGTTTCTCTCCTCTCTCAACATTCACGCAGATGCCGAAATCACAATCTAAAGCGGAGCATCCAAGGATTTGATCCTGGGTTCGGGTTACTGTATGTTGGAATGTTATGTTATGTTAGAATGGGTTTCCTCCGGGTTCTCCGGTTTCATCCCACATATAAATTTCCGACTCCAAATTGCCCCAAACTGTAAATGCTAGTAGATCAGTGGTGTAGACAAATCAAGTCTACTGATTTTTTAATGATTGATTTATAAGCAGTGATTTAAAATCACAGTTGCCATGTCTGGGTCCTTAAGCAAAGCGCATAACACTTTAACTGCTAAGAAGTATAAATGAGATATAATATATGTTGACCTGCATGAGGGCATCGGACAAATGCCATGCACACTAATAAATGTATGTAGTACATGGGGCACTGCAATGGACTAGCACTGCTTGCAAGACATTTCCCACATCATGTGCTTTCCTTTAATAGGATCCATATCCACTACAACCCTGACCAGGATGAAACCCTTTATAAATAAGCTTGAATGAACAAATGGTTGCACATATTTAAAAAAAAACAAAAAACATTTTGCACAAAAAAACAAGCTGGCATGCATAGATAAACATGGTGTTGTACATGTCCCCTTCACACATAGAAAGTCTAAAAGTACAAAAAAAAAAAAAGGAATTCATTCATTGTACTGAACTCTGGGCAATTACTGACAACCATTTGGTTTGTGATTTTGTCTGCCTTTTAAATCCAGGTGCAAATTAGCACCATGTGTGTCGCCTGGAGATATATAACCAGTCTTACCAGATGTGCAGGTTCCCCAAACAATTATGTGAACTATTGTGTGATTTTCACCGATTTATATATATAAAAAATATATATATTAGTGTGTGACCATTTTTTAATATTGGAGAAGGCAGTATTTGGGCAAACCACGTGTTTTAAGGTTGTTTATTTACTGGATTTTTAAAAAACGTCAAGTCAAAGTCATTATTGTTGCAGTTGACGTTTAAACATGTACAGTATATTCTTTATTTTTTTGGGAATATAATAATTTGAGACTAATTCAAAATCATAGTGCATGCCCTATACTTTGTTTTTGTCAGATATATTACTTTTACTCACTCACTCACTCATCATCTATACTGCTTTATCCTGGGTTTAGGGTCACGGGGGGCCTGGAGCCTATCCCGGGGTGCTTAGGGCATGAGGAAAGTACACCCTGGACACACTACAGGCAATTTGGAACACCAGTTAGCCCATGTCTTTGCACTGTGGGAGGAAACCAGAGAGAGCACGGGGAGAACATGCAGACTCCATGCATACAGAGACAGGAATCGACCCTGGCCGGGAATTCGAACCTGGACCCTGGAGGTGCAAGGCGACAGTACTAACCACTACACCACCGCGCCGCCACAATTTTATATAAAATTTATAAAAAAGAGAAGTTCTTTGGTTCTCTTGTCCAGGTCTTATATCTCTCCTCTGCATGTTGAAGACATGTTGAATGTGGTAGCTATCTGGCCATTTAACCTGACCTAGTCATAATAAAACTAAAATCAGGATTTTTTTTAGAAAACAGGAGAGCCTAATGTTTACAGTGTTACAGTTTGTGCAGGCTAATAAAGAAACACAGGAAGTTAGAATTGGCACCACGGTGGCTTAGTGGTTAGCACTGTCACCTTGCACCTCCAGGGAGCGGGTTCACTTCCAGTCTCGGGTCTGTGTGCATGGAGTTTATATGTTCTCCCTGTGCTTGGTGGGTTTCCTCCAGGTACTCCGGTTTCCTCCCACTGACATGGAGATTATGCCAATTAGCACTCCCAAATTGCCCGCATGTGTGGGTGTGTTCCTTTTTTAAAAAACTAGATTTGCCAGCACTATGCCATTTTGTACAAAAGTAGGTATTTTTACATTTTTGCCAACATTTGCACTTGCTAACCCTTTAGACTTGTTGCAGTGAGTTGATAAGTGATATTTTGTATAGCCTGGAGATTGCTTTAAAAAAAAAAAAAAACATTTTCTCCTACTTCTGGTTTAAAAAGAAATACACTATATGGCCAACATTATTCGCTCGCCTGCCTCCACATGCATATCAACTTTATTGAGTCCAACATCTAATTCTTAATCCACAGGGTTAAATATAATGTTAAATGAGAAGGCCTGGCTCGCAGTCTCCACTCTAAATCATTGCAGGGGTGTTCTATCGGTAGAGGTGCAAGGCCAGTCAAGTTCTTCCACACCAAACTCACTTATCTATGTCTTTATGATCCTCGCTTTGTGCTCTGGTGTGCAGTCATGTTGGAACTGGGATGAATTACAGTAGAGCAGAGACTGCAAGCCAGGCCTTCTCGCCCAATGCACTTCTGGCGGAACGGTCAATTCCCATAAAGACCCAACTAAACCTTGTGGAAAGCCTTCAAAGAAGAGTTGATATGCATGTGAAGGCAAGTGAGTGTCTACTTGTGGAAATGTAGTGTAGTTTTTAAAGCTTGGGGTGAGTTTTTCTTTCCATATTTAGCCTCTCTTACATGTTATGTTACATATATATATATAGAAAATAAGTGTATATATTTAAAAAAATCTGGTTATAATACATTCATACACCATGAATCCACGCTGCTACATCATCATGCCAGGTATCCTCTGTGCTATTTTGACTTATAATCCACCCGTCCAGTATATGAAATACTTCAACCAGTTGAGTTTATTACTATTTATGTCTCTAGGCTTCATCCTGGAGCAATAATGGCTACATAACACTCCTCAAACATAGGGAATTTGTATGGAGAGTCGCTCTTCTGCTCCAGTGATGATTATCAGCTGCTATCTGGAGCCGTGTTTTGTGTAGCAGTCTGCCGAGAGGCTCTCAAGGGCTAAATAAATCCTGATTCCCCTGATATTTCTCTCCCACTGGGGACTTCCTCTCCCAGCCTGGCACTGACGATTTGTGATGCGCTCCTGAGGGAGATGAGCAAAGCAAGCTTGCAACATTCTGCCTCTGACTGACGCTGACGCTCCATCACAGGCGGCACCACCGAGAGCGGGAGAGAAGCAGGCCTGTGTGTGGGACAGAGGACGAGAGAGGACATTTCAGTTTAAATTGGGTGTGTGGGTGGGCTGGGATAAGTATCTGTTTACCGGAGATATGTTTCCCAAATGCACTTCTTTAGCCAGTTGATCTGGTTGAATGGAAAGGTGGACCCTGATTTATAAGTCAAAACATGTTTGTGAGGATATCTGGTGAAACTATCTTATTCAAAGGCACTTGGATGCTAGGTTCTGTTCTAAAAAAAAAAAAAAAAGTAAAAAAAAAAAGAAAAAGGTTGACCAATATCTACAAAGTTTGAGTTAAAAAAAAAAAATCAATTTTATGTGGTATAATACAAAAATCAAAAGTCAAAGTAAATCCAGATTTTTTTTTACATATAAATGAAAATGAAAAAAAAATATATATCTAATGTCATGCTATTCACTCTGGAGGTACCCGTTGCTACATTTATTAAAACAACTAGCTGTTGACCTACAAAGTTAATTTCAATAGGAAAAAAAGAGAAAAGAATCAGGGTGAGTCGACTGAACAATACTGAATTAATGATGGAAGAGATATTTGTCTAGGGGTTGGAGTATCTCCTCGATACAATACTGAACAATACTGAATTAATGATGGAAGAGATATTTGTCTAGGGGTTGGAGTAACTCCACAGGCTTTGCTGGAGAAAATGAAAGCCTTTCTTCCTGTAGGATTGCATATGGAGAGAGTGAAAGTGTTTCTTCCTGCAGACAAGTGTGTGTGTGTGTGTGTGTGTGTGTGATTGCAGTGGGGGCAGGATGGTGAGAATGAAATGTGTGTCGTGTGTAAATTTGTAAGTGCATACACTCCCCAGGTCTGCGAGTCAAGGTCAAAGTGGGAACACGTGTCTCCCCCTGTCTGCCCCCCTCCCTTCCCTTTACTGCATACACCTGAATCAAAGCCGACTGGGATGAAAATACCAACAAGCAACACACACACACATACACACACACACACACACACACACACACAAACAGATACCTACACAGCGAGAGAGACACACAGATCCAGACGCAGGCGTATACAGCACTCTTGTATGTGCACGTGGAAGCGCGTGGGAGGAGTCTGTTTACATGCAGGTGTTGTTTATATGTGTGTCTTCACTAACTGTTTGGTTATCGGTTGTCATGTGTGCAAATGGTAATTACCACCTAACACATGCCAGCATGTCAACACAGAGGAAACGCAGTGCTCCAGGTAAACACAAAGGTGTGGTGTTAATTGAAATGTATGGTTCAGAATATAAAGAAAAGGCTTTAGAATTATTAGCTAAGACAGACGTGTTTCCCAGTCGGCGTTTTTTGCTCTCCGTGCAAATCCGATTCGAGAAATCGATACAAATTTGAACAAGCAAAATAGATTTGATCTATTTATAGATCATTGCAAAATGATCTCAGAATGTCAAACCCTAAGACTCACGCTGTTACACTGGGACGTTGGCTAGAACGTTGGGTTCCAATTTTGCATTCGGTATAAAGGATGTCTTTTATATCCTTAAGGGTAAAACATAACTCAGCAAACAGGATCTAACAGAGTGAAAGGCAAACTTCATACTCAAATAATAATCACTCGTTGCAACCGTGCTGAGCAAAAAGCATTTCAAAATATTGAACATGTCAAGCAGATCGACATCATTATAATGCTGCTTTAGCTGGAGGATCGTCAATAGAAACTGATTTCTTCTTCTCCAGTTGTTGTCAGGTGTGCTGTTCACTGCTTTGCAAATTCTGAATCACTGTGTCTCCCAGCTATTTCAGTGATATTTGTGTGACTAGAAACATTTATCAACTAGTTGGACCAAACATGAAGGACAAGTCAGATAGTTGGTATACACACGTCACACATAATGCTGAGAGTGAGTATAAAAATAATGAGGTACAGCCAATTGCTTGAATGGAAAGTGCAGGATGTGTGCATGTAGCCAGTGTATAACTCACCCTCAGTCACATACACTTATTCTTTATAGGGCTTATCCTGCACAGGGTGGTGGCCTACGCCAGGGCATTCAGGGCATTCAGGGCATGTGACAGGATATACCCTGGACTGGGTGCCAATCCACCTCAGGGCACAAAATCACACACTTACAGTACTAACACACATTACAGGCAATTTTTGGAAATGCCTTTTGGCCAATGCTACATATCCTTGGATTGTGGGAGGAAAACTGGAAAACCCAGAGGAAACCCAACAAGTATGGGGAGAACATACAAACTCCACACACAGACCCAAGGTGGGAATTGAACCCGGACCCTGGAGGTGCGTGGCCACAGTGCTAACCACTACGTCACCATGCCACCCTGTGTATAACATTTTTAAATTACTTTTTAGTTTTTAACATTTATTAAAACCTTAAGTTAAATAACAAAATTTCGACTTCATTATAACAATATTTTTTTCTGATTACTTACATTTGAGCATTTGGCAGACACCCATATCCAGAGCGACTTACATTTGATCTCATTTTTTACATCTGAGAAATTAAGGGTTAAGGAAATTGCTCAAGGGCCCAACAGTGGCAACTTGGTGCTGGGGTTTGAACCTGGGACGTGCCAATCAGTAGTCCCATGCCTTAACCGCTAACTAATAAATCCAGTGCACATTGTAACAGCAACGAAATGTACAAATGATATCTTAAATTCTTTGAACTTTTTATCTTTTTATTTGATTTCAGTAATGCATTTTCTGATTTTACAATAAAAATTTCCTTGAGGTTTACACTTTTGTATCTTCCACTCAATACCATTTTGCTCTCTCTCTCTCTCTCTCTCTCTCTCTCTCTCTTTACCTTCTCTTTTTGACAATCTAATAACCTCAAGTGCTGTCACAAGTAGCTTTTGAAAAATGGCACCCATAAACCATAACAGCCTCAATCAGTCAGCTGAGATTCGTCCAGCTCTTCTCGTCTCCTGGTTTAATGAAGGATAGTGGAATATGCAGACAGCCCCTTCACTCATTAGCACAAACGCATGTCACTTACTACCTGTGCTTTATGTTTGCGGAGGAGCCGAACTAGTCTGAGCAGCATGTTAAAATATTTGAACCTTATTAAAGGGCACGATGAGACCGGCCTGTTGCATCTGTGTGTGCAGACCATCGCTCATGATTTGCACAATTTAAAGTTTTACGTCGCACCGGGAACCCAAAAATAAAATTGATCTAATCAAGCGCTGATTAGACTAAACCTTACATTTTCCACTGTTTTATCCCTCCTTTTCTCGTTCCCATACATGTCCAGGTTTTTAAACATACAGTAGGGGTTACTACAGGGGAATTTAAAAGACAAGAATATCTATTGAAAGAATATCTGATTTTTTATTATTTTTTTTAAATGCATGCCTACATAGAGAGCTCCTCATGTTTTCTCAAGTTATAAATGTACAATAAAGATTTAAAGCTACTACATTGACTAGATTTGATTATACCACAGCATTGATGAATACTCGGTTCTGATTGGTAAAAAAAAAAAAAAAATTATAATTTGATATAACTTTTCTATAACAATTCTTTTTTAATTTCTTTATCTAAGTTAAAGTAATTTTCTATAACTGCATTATAGAAACTGCAGTTCTGACAACCTTGATGGCTGTAACTGAAATTTTTGAGGTTTATATTAATGTTCATGGTCTAATTCATTACCATTTATATAGAAACCCATCAGCAAGGACTTGTATAATGTATACTCAACATTAGCTAAAAACAAATTAAATAAATGTGTTATTTAACAACAAATAAAGGTATAATTATTGCTATGGTGACTTTTTCTGCACAAGATGACTTTGCATCCCATTAATGAAAGTAGTCTCCAGTGTCAGTGCTTCCTGGCAGTCAGTAATTTTGCCATCTTCAGGAGAATATCACATGAAAATGATTTTTTTTAAATGTGGTTAAAAAATTTTTCAAACATGCAATACATCACTTACTCATGACTAATTACTTCAAAAAAATTTTTATAACTAATAAAATGCATCATTTAGTGACGTTTTTTTAGCCCAGTTATGATATAATGTGCTTCGAAAAATATCAGTAAGTCTCATAAATTTGTATCCCCGCATGCATATACAGAACAGTACACAGAAAGTGTATAAGCCAGATTGCAGTCTCCATGATCCTCAAGCTTGTTCCCAGAAAAGTGTACAAAGAGTACCAGGCCATCCCTTGGATAAAATGTCTATACTGTACAATCCTGTTCATGTCCTTTTTCAGAATTTGTATGAATGTTTAACTAAATACAAAATATTGTGTTATGTATCTTGTTCATTTAAATATCCTCAAGTATATAATTCTATCACCCATTTCTACCTTGTTCTTTCTTTTTTCCATATCTCTGTTCTCTTTCTGTCACTTTCACTCCGTCTCTTTTCCCCTCCCTTCTCTCTCCCTTCACCTGTTTTTTTTTCCTTTTCTTTTTTCATTATTTCTCCAGTTGGTGATGACATTCTGAAAATGAAGCCAAAGCTAATTAAACACATTTCACAAGAGCAGAAGTGTAAACACAGATTTAAGGCCTGTTTTTGCATGGTTAAAACCAGGTGTGGGGACATGTCTGTGGTGCAACTAGGCTTCTTCTGATTCTGCTCTGGATGCTGAAATGCATCAGTAAGTGAAACGTGTCCTACTTTCCTCAACAGATATGACAAGCATCTTGTTCCCTAACCTTGAGGGTTTTTTTTTTTTTTTTTTGCCTCCCTAAAGGTTAGCTGGCTGTGATATTAAGCAGAAGAGAAGCTGATTATGGAGCTTTAGTCTTCTCCTGGACTGTAGCAATAAAGTAGGTAGCAGCATGCTGAAGCTGGGACTCAGAATGTGAACTACAAGATCATACTGACATGTTTACATGGATTTATTCCAATTATTCTGCCGTACTGGGCATCATGGTCAGAAAACTTAGCTACCTTTACATCCTATGAGGTTATGCTCAGAGTGTGGTCCATCCATCCACTATTGATAAAAAAGATTCAGTTTGTACAGAATATTCACATTTCATACAAGATACTTATTCATGGCAAAGATCTTTGCATAGTTACAGACAGAAAACGTGAATATTCTGTATATTATTTTCAGTTAAGGAGAGTTATGCGGAAACCACTGATTAACCATAATGACAACTAAAAACGTGTTATATTGGGTTCAGGAACTTAAATGAATAAATGAATAAATAAATAAATGAATAAATAAATAAATAGTCAAACTTGAACAGATTGTGGTGATGTTATTGCCCACCTACACAATCTCCATATTTATTTATTTATTTAATATTAAATGTAGGATCATTAAAATACATCTATTAAAGATGAACCATTTTGCATGGGGGCCCAGCGCTTAAAAGATCCCAGCTCACACCAGCAGACTACACTGTAAACCCATAGTGTTAACTGAATTTCTTTTTTTTACATTACCATTAAACATGACACACTATTGAGAGTTTTCATCAGAAAACATGGATACTGCATTCTAGCTGCATTCTAAGTGTGTTCATGGCCAATGTTTTATTCCAGACTTTGACTTTTATTAAATTCCTTACAAGATGCACTAAGTGAAAAAAAGAAATTCACTATGAGGTGAAGTATGTGTGACAAATAAAAGTTTCATGTCCTTCCTTCTCCTAGACAGAAGCATCTACTGAACAATGACTCTCCTAGCACTCCTCCCTGAATGTTCTATTAGTGAGTAATAGTTGTTGATTCTGATTAGCTAAGTACTATTAAAACCTAATCAGTTTAATTCAATTTGATCTGGACAGGTCAGTAAGAACAGTAACATCACTGCCAGGTTAATTGATTAACATTGATATCATTTTTATACCAGTAATGTGGCGACAGCATCATAGGTGCTCAAAACTCATCTATACCTGTAGGGGCCAAAGACCAGCCTGACAGAAAAAGCTATTGCAGCATAAAGCAACAAAAAAAGTCAACGCTGCCAATGACGAAATGTATCAGGACACCCAGTGCATCATAGCCAGCTGTGCATGCTGCCTCCCAGGCAGAGTTCAAGGTTGTTGGCCTGGCTTCCAATTTCCCCATATCTCAATCCAATCCAACACCCATGGGATGTGCTAGGATCTACCCACAGCAGGCTAATTATCATTCAATTTCCCAGTGTCATCACCATAGCACTATCATGGATCCACGCCTCAAAGCACCATAACCACCCTGGCAGCACAAGAGGAACCTAAAACTTAGGTGATTTTAATTAAAATGGTTTAAAAATTATGATACAGTGTACAGTATATTGTCCTAAGCAGTTTTAGATAACTCCACCCACACAGAAAAAAACTATATAAAACATATATGTTTTAATATAGGTTTGATATAGGTTTTTAATATATGTGACATATATAAAATTGGCCGTTTTCCTATATTATATGTACGTATATGTACATATATTGCGTACATATATGCGTGCGTGCATATATGTACCTATAGACATATATGTGACATATATAAAATTGGCCGTTTTCCTATATTATATGTACATATATGTACATATATGCGTGCGTGCATATATGCGTGCATATATGTACCTATAGACATATATGTGACATATAAAATTGGCCGTTTTCCTATATTATATGTACATATGTGTACATATATACGTGCATATATGTACCTATGTGCATATATATGCACCTATATTTTTACCTAGATATTAGTAAAATTATTAAAATCCATAGCTGTTAGACAACATAAATAAAAGCCCAAAATGTAGAAATTTAATTTTTTTTATTTTTTTAAGAACAATCAAATAGTAAAAGAACAAAAATAAGACAAAAAAACTCAGGAAGAAAACATATATATATATATTTTGAGGACCTTCTCAGCTTCGTGAGCTTTGAATTGATAGATGTGCCTGTCTGCCCTCGGGTGGCTGCCGGCCACTTCTTCAATGTAGCATCTAGAAATGACAAAAATAATAAGACAGTATAATAATGATAAATGATTATTTATTAAAACGTTTATAAACATCTGTAAACTCCATAAGGCATTAGCTTAGCCACCGGGAAATATGATGTTTGTGCTACATACAGAAAGGCAGCATGTTAGCATGATTTACCTAAACTATGTAAATGGAATTGAAAGCCAGTGTGTCACACAAGCTGACAAGAGCTAGCTGAAGTGAGGAAAATATTTACTAATATTAGTTTAATATTATCAGAATAAGAGTTATATAAGACTTAATAACTTACCCAGTGTGTCCTCCTGGATTCTCTCTTCAAAATGCTCCCGTTCGTCGTCAGGGCCACACAGTCTTCTTCTGAGGTAAATGTAAACTCCTCCCACTTTCCAGAACATTCTGAAGAGTTTCCTTGTCTGGGGGCGTGGCCTAGTATGTAAATTAGCCGGACTGATTTCCGTGTGATTGGCGTGTGGGCGTGTCCTGCCTCGGGTCATTAGCAGATAATGCGACAGAAATTCTAAAATGTGTTTTTTATTTAGTTAGTTCTTAGTTATTGCCTTGATAATAGAAAATATGAGCGCATCATGTATGACAGTTGCCAAAGTGAGATATGAGCTAAAATGACCAGATCCTGCCATGAGCTATATAGGAGACATATCTTGTATGTACATATAGGGCTTATATGTGGATATAAAGAAGCAATACAGGAGACCTATATGGCCTGTATATGCACATATATGCACCTCAATTTTGCCTATATGCAGCATATATATTATTATATATATGCATGTATACTGCATATAGGCTTCATATATGCGCATATATCCCCATATAGGTGAGAATAAATGCGCATATATACTGCATATAGGCCTTCATATATGCGCATATATCCTCATATAGGTCAGGATATATGTGCATATATACTGCATATAGGTGAAGATATATGCGCATATATCCTCATATAGGTGAGAATAAATGCGCATATATACTGCATATAGGCCTTCATATATGCGCATATATCCTCATATAGGTCAGGATATATGTGCATATATATACTGCATATAGGTGAGGATATATGCGCATATATCCTCATATAGGTCAGGATATATGTGCATATATACTGCATATAGGTTTCATATATGCGCATATATCCTCATATAGGTTCTTTCCATGTGGGCAGGTGTAGATTTCGATTCATATTCAGCAAGCCAAACTTAAATGAGACCAAGAAAATCTCTGAGATGACTTGAGAAAAAAAACCTTGTTAGGATTTAGACTCAAAACTATGATACTTGATGTAAAAGTCCAAGGACAAGGACATCTGGTTAAACAGATAAAGGTGACATTTGGGGAGATCCTGTTTTTGTGGTATTTAAGTTGCTGTTTAAGTTAGAAAATAACCTAAAATAACTTAATTAAAGTATATAGCCAGCTTGCTTAACTTTCCAATAACAGTTTTGGATCAATCACCCAAGTGTTCACTGAATTGATTTTTTAACCTTAAATTACTACTCAAGGTTAAATTCGAATATATATTTGAAATATTTGCCAATGTTAACAATGAAAATGGATTTATCTGGATAATTGGACATAAACCGTAGTTGCAAAGGGTATTTTGACCCACTATGGCACCCACGTGTTGTTCTTCCAAAAGTTAAGTGCTTCAAACTGTTTCCACAAAGTTGGAGTCTCACAACTGCCTAAAATATCATGAAGCAAGTTCCATAAAGACAAGGTTGCTCTGGAAGAACTTGAGAACTTGAGCTACACTCCAATCCTCACTTTTGACTGGATTGGAATGTTGTTCGAATTGCTTTAGGCTTCCTCGTTTGACATTAGGGTGCAACTTCCTTATTGTTTTTGTGGGCTAAATGAGCACAAATCCCCACAGCCACCCTGTGCAACTACAGTATATTGTCAGTAACTTTGTGTAGTTTAATATGCAAGGGCTTCAGGGTAAAGTAATGCAGATAAACTAGCACAATGTTAGCAGCATGGCATGGTACTTATATGATCAGTATAGTGGATTTAGCATGAAGAGGTGCATAAGTGTGAGTGCATGACAGCTGCTTGGTTTAGAAGGTTGGTGGATTTGGGGTAGAGGAGTCTGGGAGTGTAGGTGTTAATACACCTGTAGCACAAGAAATTTGATGATGTGGTGCCAGGGGTTTTAGATCACTGGAGATGGTGGTAGCACTGAGTAGGCAGCGGGTGCTCTCGATATCCTCGAGAGCCAGCAGCTGGGATTCTTTGAACACTGTTGCAGGGCTTTCCTCTTCACAGCAGTGCAGCTGGTGTACCATGTTGAGATACACTAGCAGAGTATGCAGTTTACTTTCTTGAGTAACCTCTGAAAATAGAGCTGCTGCTGTTCCTTCAATACCGTACAACTGCTGTGGAATTGACCATCCATGCCAGGTTCTGTGACATCATAGACTGCTATACCCTGGTTTATTATCACTTCAAATTGACAAATTATTAGAAAAGTGATCGTGTAAACAGTATTTAGCATATGGATACTATCCAGTTAAATTGAAATTATTTTTATTGTATATATAATGCTAAATCAGATTTTCTGAAATCTGTCTAGTTCAGGTTCTTTCAAGTCTGCTGTGAAGTTTGTCTCCTGCTATGTGAGTACAATAAATCAAAGCCAAATTCCACAACGCTTGTTCCATACAAAAATTTATTTTAAAAATACATATATTTTTTTGAAGTTCAGATGAGTCTCATATAAAAATTTTGCAGTCCCAGCTGAGGCTAGCTGGTAAAGTCTCTTTCAAAGTTATTGTGTATTTAGTACAAATTTTTACTAATTAAATTTGTACATTAAAAAAATGTACAATTATTTTTCTTTGCTTTGAACTAGCCACATGGTCATCCATATGGCTAATTCCAGTAATGTACTTTTATACACCTTAATCGATTTAAGACATATTGGCTTAAACCATCTCTTTAAGCATCTTTGGATTAAAGCAGAAGCTCAAACAAAGCTTCCAGCAAAGAAAGTGGACTTCATATTAACACATTTCCTCTTATATTCACCTCAGCTTGCTCATCAGGAACAAGCTAATAACTGTAATTTATACATATTTCCTCACATTTTTAGAACTTATTTCACTCACTTACTTATCTTCTATACCGCTTTATCCTGTATTCAGGGCCACGGGGGGCCTGGAGCCTATCCCAGGAAGCTTAGGGCGCGAGGTGGGGTACACCCTGGACAGGGTGCCAATCCATCTCAGGGCACACACACACATACACTTCCCCACACACTCATTCACACACTACAAGCAATTTGGGAATGGCAATTAGCCTAATCTGCATGTATTTGGACTGTTAGGAGGAAACCAAAGTACTTGGAAGAAGCCCACCAAACACCTATTTCCATATTTTTGATTCTGAAAAGATGCTTTGCTACAATGATCATTGTTAAAAGCTTTATATATATATACACACATACATCTCCTGTGTATATTAGATAATAATAATAATAATAATAATAATAATAATAATATGATGCCAGTTAGCCTACAGTGCATGTCTTTGGGGTGTGGGAGGAAACCACAGAAACCAGAAAAAAAAACCAAGCATGGTGTGAACATGCAAACACAACATATACAGGCAGGAGATAAGTATTGAACCCCCATCCTAACCCAGAATGATAAACATTTTATTCTTTTTGTTTATTCAATATATTATTACATGCTATCCCATTTTACAGTGTTTAAAAGATGACTGAAATGTTTTTTATCAGTAATCAGATTATTCACACATTTAACACATGTACTGAAAACATGCATGGAAGAAATAATATATAACAATTAGGGTGAATGCTCGTTAACGTACAGAAGAGAAGAAGGAGAGAAATGGCATAGGTAAATATATAAATAAATAAGTGCAACATTAATCAATGTGAAGTAAGAATGGAACAACTTCTAACAGGTAAATTAGCGCCTTCACTTTTGTGTCAAAAAATTAATTGTATTCCTTTGCAGCTTTCCCGATGAGATATTGAAATGGGATGTAAAGTAGGGAAAAGTATGTGGGCCACTGATTGTGCTAATTGATGCGTTCAGGGTGATGTCTGGGGGCTGGGAGGGAGGCGGCTGTGCCACGCTGGGGATGTCAATGACTTTAAAGACGCCGACGTATCTGCCTTCCAAATTTAAAACCTTAATCAAAAACCATGAGCAGGGATATGAGGAGAAGTCAGCGTGAGTCCTCTCATTCGGATGCGCTGTGGGGCTCTGTCACCGAACACGCTTGCTAACTTGTCTCAGTATTTTACCGGTCTCGCTTAAACAACCAATAAACTTTCAGATGAGCGAAGATGAGCATTTAGTGTAAATGGGAACTGTCCAATAGAAAAGTGTAAAACTTTATGAAAATGATATTTTATAAGACACCTTTCTAAAACTTCTTCATAACAAATTAAACATAATAGTTTAATATTTTTTGACACTGTTCTAAGAAAAAAAAGCCTTTAACCGTTCAAAAAGGTGTTTAACCAGGTAACAATAAAGTGCATCTATTAAACTACATCCATGAGAACATTAAATACATTCTAATGATTAACTTAAAATGTACTTTAGTTTACATTCTATAATATGTGTAACAGTTTGTGCATTCCAAGTGGCCTCGTAAGTCAACATTACAATGTCACTAACAGAATCAAAAAGCAAAAACATGATTTTCTTCTTCCTATGATCGTCAGGACATTTCCATCAACGTCTTCCTGAACATGTGATTTGTGAATTATTTCATAGGGGTAAATGCTTCCTACAGCAAAGGTTGTGGCGGTAGATTCTTATAATAAAAGGGGTGTCCAAGTCAAACCAGAATTTGATTATTCAGAATAATAGAACACAATTATGAGAGTAATAAACTCCTTCTATTCCTCTATATAATCCCCTGCTACACTAATACACTCATCCCAGCATTTCACCAGTGATTGGATACCATTAAGGTAGAAAGTTTTCTCAATACGCCAGAGCCATGATCAGACTGCCTGTTTCATGTCTGAAAAACTGGTCTCCTAGGAACTCCCTTAATGTCCCACGGCATGTGGATGTGGCAATAACTCCCAGCTCCTGCAATGTGCAATTGTCGTTCATGAATGATTGTGTGTACAGTTTCCACAGACTGATGCATCTCTTCCACAAGTTTGCGATAAGTTATCAGTTGATTTTCAACAATCAGGCGTTCCAGTCGCCGAATGTCGCAACAACTGCATTGAGCTCCAAGCCACGTCGGCCGGGCTCATCATTCACGGACGTATGGCCTTGCACCATTCAAATGTCATCACAGTACTGTGCTTGAAGTCTACTGTAAATGTCAATTACTCTTGCTTCTTTATTCTCAAGAAATTTCATTACAGGTCTCCTGAACAGCCCTCGTACTGCTTTACTACAACTACTACTACTACTACTATGGTGTTACAGTTGAAAGCCACATGTTCTGCATTTTCTTATAAAAACAGAACAAATGCAAATATACTTTAAAAGGCAAAAAAAAAAAAAGTGAAATAGCAGCAGGATATAATGAAAGCATTTGATATAAGTAACATTTGCTTTGCTTCACTTTTCCTAGGTGAATTTTGACCTGTTGTTTTATAAGTCTCAGTCCTCAGAGAAAACAAAGAACCAGAAACAGGATTGTGGTGTCTTTTGTCAGGAAAAAAAAGCTGGAACTCTGTGTCTTACAGCTTACATTATCCTATTATATCCCATGTTTCAGGCCTCATTGTACTAACCTGAACTAATTAAAAAATATATAAAATCAAAAGGACAACAGGGCTTGATTGTCTTCAGCTTAATACAAAGAAAATGATAAGGAAAGGTTTGAACCCACCTCTAAACTCAACCTTAACCTGCAACTTTTTATACTTCATAAGAATCATTACACATTTGCAAGTGTGAAACCATTTTGCTTTTCACAGATAATAATGAGAAGCATAAGGATGTATAGTAGGAGGTTAGTACTAATGAAGCTAACAACACCCACTCTATACTATCCCCATCGTGCAAAGACCAGAACACTGCAATAAGAGAGAGAGAGAGAGAGAGAGAGAGAGAGAGAACTTATCTCAGGCAACTTCAACAACTTCATTTTCACAGTGTCAAGCAATTTGTTTAGACTCTTACGCCACAAGTCAAGAGACAGCACCTGAAAAAAAAATACACTTGTTAATAAAAATTCATAGAATCTGTTCAGTCAGAGAAATAGATGGTGGCTGCGGGGTCACATTGCATCTCTGGTGAAGAGGTCAGGGAGCACGAACACTTCTAAAACGAGACACTGCGTTTTCATGCATCATGTAGCAGATAAAGATTCTCGCTATTGAGCCAACTCGTCTCTGGGGCGGCGGCGCAGGGTCCCTGGTTCAGCCCTGACTCTCGCTTTGTGTTAATTCTGTCTAGGAGTCATCACTCTTTCTTTCTCTCCTCTGTGTCACACTCTCCATCTTGTATTCCTCATTGGATAACACTGCTGACATGTCCCGTGTTGGGACTTGCACATACGAAAGCACGTGTTTGATCTGTCTTGCACTAGAAGAGGCATACACTAAACGCGGATGTCATGGCTATTTTACATGCCACCTTTATTCGAGCTTAATGCGATTATTCTAGCGAAACGACAGGCGTTTGATTCGGGCTAGCAGCGTTCCAGGAAAGCGCTGCTCCGGGCTAGCATTCGTCATGTGTGGAAATTATATATCGAATGCATTCTTGTTTATGACATCATACGACAGGATGAAATATAAGCCAAGATGGGATGCGCTGATTACCGTCCCTTGCTCCTGTTTTCATTATAAACCGCGAAAAGATTTCTAATAAAAAGATTACAGTGTGTGCTACCTTCACAGCGATGTCCTGGAGTGAATTTATCATAGATGGGACACAGTGTCTTTCTATCCCATCATTGGGAAATAGATATACAATGTGGTTTGTGGGTGCAGGTTGCTTTTCGCACACTGGATCTTTCATGGGCGGCAAAGTAGCGGCAAATGAGAATTATATATAGGACAAGGTCGCATTTGCAAAATGTGGCTGTTCCTTGGTAAATGCATAATGATGTTTATGATACTTAAGCTGTTTGTTCAGCAGCTTTGACTTCATCATGCCATTGCTCATCATGTCCTGGGTGATTCATTAATATTCCACATCCACTGAGATTTTAAATTTTATGGATGCTAAGGCTGCAAAAAATTTAAGTACCACTAAAGGGTGCATTCTGTCTAATTACAGTAACAATTGGTGGTGTTCAAGTCAAACCAGGACATATGAAATTTCTCGTATATGAAGGCGTAAAAACCTATTGATATTTACATAAGACTTTAAACACAGTATGCTGATGAGACTCTTAGCTGCAGCCAAGTCATTTTCACATGTACAGGCCAGTAAAGGAGTTCCTGGAAATTCAGAGCATCAGACATGAAGCAGGCAGGTTGATCATGGCCAACGTACTGAAAGAAATTTCTAGCTTGATGGTATCCAAGCACCAGAGATATGCTGGGATACGTAAATTATTGTAGCAGAGATAAATGATTTTACTCTTATAAATGTGCAGTGTTATTCAGAATGATCAAAAGCCCTGGTTTGACTTGAACACCCATCATAAATACAGTAAAAAAACAGATATGACAGTATAAAAACTCATATGAAGTTTTGGTGTTTGTTTGGTTTTGGGAAGCCACTGTTGGGCCCTTGAGCAAGGCCCTTAACCCTCATCTGCTCAGATGTATAATGAGATGATGTAAGTCACTCTGGATAAGAGCATCTGCCAAATGTCTAAATGTAAATGTTGTGGCCAAGAGACAAGGAATCACATTCAGCCATGCTTTTGAGGGTGGGAGGGCCTGGATATACTCTCTCCTTGTTTTCCTTTGGCATCAGAGGGAGATTATTCATACATATGAGTTTGTGTATGTGGAAGAGAGCAGATAGTGCTTTCCTTCAAGTGTGTTATGCTGCATCAATATAACTAATGAATCCTTTCAATTTAAGTAATCAAGAAACTAAAACTACTGTATAACAACTCAATAATAAACATAACTTTTAATAACAGTGGGTTACAATTTCCAACGATGTAAAACTATAACAACAAGAAAAAAATTCACTGACACCCTGGTATGATTCCCGGACTCCTGAGGATTCCAAGACCAAACTCTGAGAATCTGTTTTTTTTATTTACACCAGTGGCAATTTTAAATTCTAAAATAGTTCTCTTTAACACAATCACCCAATTACCAATCCATAACAATATAACCAGTAGACCTCACATCTAAATTAAGTTGAAGCACAGAGGCATATGAAGCATGTATGTATGATAACTATGCATCAGGGAGATCTAAATATTCCACCTTCATCCTCATTTTGTCTCGTTCTCTGTGAGACAAGCTGTAAAAGCTGGCAGGATTGTGCCTGTGCTCCTCAGTGTCAGTGGCTGCTCAAAGCAGCTGTGGTCCCAGAGGCAGACCCTCACTCAATCCTGCCTTCACCAACGACAGAGCGAGACTTTCTCCCATCGGAATGTGGAACAGCGTGAAAACTGAACACAAGTGAGACAGAGAGAAAAGGCAAAGTGAGACAGGTTAGAAAGCGCGCGCGGAGGCTACACCGTCTGCCTGCAGTGAGAACCCACGCTGGGTTTTTATGGCCTCTCGTTCTACCTCTGCTTCGGCTGCTTGTCCGCATTAACTTAATGTTGCACATCTTATCTATTTATTTATCCGACGCCACAATCTGCTCGCATGCTTGAGAAGCATCCAAGTAAAGATTGTAACGGAGCTTGAATTGCAAATCAATGTGAATAAACCAAGCTCATTTTCCATAACCGTTTTCATGTAAGGTTATAATGCTAATTGGTTATGGACACAAAAGTATGCATTTTCCTCAGTCTTTGTCTCTTGCTGTTTCTGGTGCTGCAGTCCTGCTGTGCAGATCTGCAAAATAACTTAAACCGGTGTCTGATGGCAAATCAAGAGCAAACGCTAGCTCGACGCTGATTGTTAAAGGGAGCGCCGTGTAGAAACGCCGCTCCTCGTTTAGGACGAAAAGGGATCTGCCTTGAAGTCCCGACAACAGCAGGACTCTGCTTCCTAAACGACTGGGACATCAAAGCGCTCCATGACATGCATCTGTCTTTGACTTCCTGCAACTGACACCATGTATAAAATTCTCCTTCCTTAGAAGCTGGCGCCGCTGAGCAGCGCTCACCATCACCATCGTGATAATGATCCTAATCACCCGTGAAGCCTAGTATTTCAAGATTAGCCATTTTAACACCATTTGCTGCATTTTTTTTTTATATATTTGTTGAATATATAATATTTCAAATTAGCAATGCCCTTGAGAAAGGCTCTGAATTAAACAAAGAAAAAAAAAAGATGAAGCAAAAAGAAAGATAATATGCATTTATAATTGGTTTGCAGTTAGTTTTTTTTTTTGGTGTTGTTGTTAAATACTTCTACTGTTAGAATGTAAATGTTTGTTAGCAAAACAAGACGAGTTGTCTTTGGAAAATTCTTGAAGCGAGAGAGAGATAAAAAGCTGAATGCACTCCCCCCCGACCCCCACCACTGGTTCCCCACTACCCACTGATTTATGAGTTCACCCTACACTATTGTTTACTGTTAATTGCTATTAAATTATACCACAGTTTCAGGCGAGATGACATTTTGGCTCAGGTAGATATACTGCTTCCACCAGTTTCACTCAGTGTGAATTCAAATAGCATCGCATCGCAGACCATGAATCTGAATGTAAATGCTTTTATAAAGGGGGGGGGGGGGGGTGCTGGGGGATGAGATAAGTTCCTCATGGATAGCATGACAGACATGCATATGTTCATCAGCGAGGCAGCCAGGCTCCTAAAGGGGAAAGACTTGGGCAAAACAATGGGCTCGGACAGCAGCACAATGGCTTCATTAGGAGGGTTAACATTATCAAGGCAAAAGCGATAGAAAAGGAAATATCAAAACCCACCGAGTTCTGGAACCTTCCTGAGGACAAGGCGGGCACATAGCCTGTTGTCGTGACGATGGGGTGATTCCGAATGGTGATCTGACGCTCATTAAAATGGAGGCCCTGACAAGATGAGATGGAGAAGACGGCATGGAAGAGAACAAAAAAATGCCAAATGAGGACAAGGACATTTAAGAAGGAAGCAAAAAAATTTGCAATTTCTTTTTGATTTTTCTGTTTCCTTTATATATATATATATATATATATATATATATATATATATAAAAAATGTGCACCTGTCAGATGTAAGATATCCCAGAAGACACAATGCTGTAACCTTAAAATATCAAACAGAAATAGAATGTTTATAAATATAATATATTATAAAACATATATAATCATATACATATAGAAGGTTGATGTGGTATCGATGATCCCATCGATATCCAAAAAACCCACAAGAAACTAGTTTTTGCTAACAGCTTTTAGCTTATAACCAGCATTTGCTGCTAGAATATTATAGATATATATAATATATCTCCAATATTGAAACCTGAGGATTCACATGTCATTCAACCCAAACTGTTGGTAGAAGTTGGCCCATATCTGTGTCCATGATTGAGGACTGAATTGCTGTTGAAGTGCTGCTGGAAGCCAGAGACAGAGAGTTTTCTGAATGGCTGTTTAGTCTAGCAAGTTAAAATGTAAGTCAGCAAAACACAAAGCGCAAGTGGGTACAAAATACAGAGTATTCATTCTCTTAATTTCTTGACACTTTAATCACTGCATGGACTGTTTAACCATTGGCTGTGGTGTGAAAATCGTAGCCAGGCTACATTATGTTGTTTGCTTTGTCTCCCAAACCTACAGTAAATAGTGTGCAATGGCTTTAGACTGGTAGGGATAGTGGTACGTCTACTGGTGTGTGCAAGAGTAACATGCAGTACATTACATATGGGGTCTTCCATTTCTGCTTATTTAAACATAAGGGCATCCTTGTTTCCTATCTATGCGTCCCTTGCTTATTTTTGACCTCCTTGTTTTCAGAAAATTGAGAAAGGATGCCAGAAACTTATACTCGATGTTTTTACCAAATGAAAGGTTCAGTAATGTGTCGATTGAAAGGGACATGTTTAAACTCATTTATTGATGTCTTTTAAATAAGATAAATAAATTAAACAATTTTGGAGGACCAGAAACCAGTCTTAGAAATGTTCTGTCTGTCTGTATTTATTTATATCTGTCCAGTCAGTTTGTGACAAAATCACACAAAACTGTCAGGACAGAATTTAATGAAACTTTGGCAGTGCATAGGTATAGTATTTGCCTGAAGTTAAACTTGCTCCATAAATGAAATCAAAATGTTGAGTAGAAGGATAGTTATGAACAGTTTTGTGCCAGATTATAAACTGACAACAGCAGTTTTGACAGCACACTGGGCATGCATCAAACTGTGGGTGCGTCTTAAATTGACCACTGGGCAGAATTTAATAAATCTTTTGCAGCACTTGGATATATGCCAAAAGTTGAACCTTTGCCATAAGTGAAATATTGAATGAAATGAATATGTTGAGTAAAAGTGAAGTTATGAGGAGTTTTGTGCTAGATTAGATACCGCAAGTTTTAACAGCATTATAACACGCTGAAGTTGTTTTAAAATTCCTCATCTCTGCTTTCGATTTTCTTATCTGTGCTTAATCTTATATTAAGATTGTATTTTATAATCTTATTTTATAATCTTATCTTGTAATCTTATCAGATTATTAAACAGGGTGTATTTGGCTGGCGCCCAAGGTATCATATACAAAATTTTATTTCTTTGTATTAATAAGTTAAAATAAGAGGTAAAGATAAAATAAATAGATAAAATAATAGATTTATTAATAGATTACATTAAAGCTGATCAACTTATTTTTAGCTTTAACCATTTACCTATTTCTACAAACTCTTTGCCTGTTAACAACGGGTACTTATGCTATTACTAGATAAAACATTAATACATATTATTTAACTATCAGCTGGGGCATTGATATCACTGACTTAGACCAACAAGTAGCAGAAAAAATGGCCAAGTATAAGGATCTGAGAAATCTGACTAAAAAGCTGGTTTAGAGCATCTCCAAAACAGCAGGCCTTCTGGTGGGGTTTCTCTTATGCAGTGATTAGCACTGTACATACAAAAAGTAGTCCAAGGAAGGACAACTGGTGACAAAGTCATGGGCATCCAAAACTCACTGATACACATGGGAAGCAAAGGCTAGCCTGTTTGGGCCAATCCTACAGACAAGTTACTGTACTACAATTAGCTGGAAAAAAAAAAGTTATTCCTGGCTATGATAGTTTCCAGAACCAACAGTGCATTGCAGCTTGCTGTGTAGGGGGTTGCGTAGCCACACACTGGTCAGAGTCCCCACACTGCTGAAAGCTTTTACAAAGGGCATGTGAAAGTCAGAACTGAACCACGGAGAAATGAACAAAGATGGCCTGGTTTAAGGGGTCACATCTCTTTTATATTATGCAGATAGTTGGGTGTGTGTCCTTCATTTACTTGGGCTGTAGATGACTCCAAGATGCACTAATGGAATATAGCATGGTGCTGAAGACAGTATGATGCTCTGGCCAATGTATACCATTGGTATTGATTTTCATATGAATGTTATTTTGACCTGTGTATACAGTATGTATGCCCTAGTGGTAGTGATATCTTGTAGCAGGATAAGATGCCCTGCTGCACTGCAAAATCATTTAGGAAATGATTTAATGAACCTGAAAGATAGTTCAAGGTGTTGACTTGGCCCCAAATTTCCCAGATCTCATTTTGATTGAGCTGGTCTAAGAAGTCTGATCCATGAATGCTAATGGATGTGAGATAGAGGAATAAATAAGGTATCACATACAGTTTGGGAAGCACTTATTTGCAACTCAAGCAGGGTGTGCCCCTAGTGTTGTAGAGGAATTGTCTTCTAGTGCATCAATACTACTTGAGTGCTGCCTGATTTAAATGAATTGGGGGAGGCCCATTGGCTCAAGCTCTTGGTGTGAGCTTGTTATGTTTTGATTTTAACTTACGGCCCTAATGCTTGTATTTAACAAAAATTGTAATAACTACAGCATGTCCTCCACTAACGCCACTGAACTTCTAAAAATGTGAACCTGAGCCTAGTGTACTTGATGCAAAAGTCTAAGGATCACTGAGCTGGATCAATCACATCCCCACTGACTGAGTTTTAAGTGCTGGCCCCCTGCTTGCACACCGCATCAGGAGAGCTGTCACACTGTACATACAATCAATTAAAAAAATTAGCCTGCTCACCCTCCCACCAGCCCTCCTACACACTCTCATCAACACGTTCGCTGACGGACAGGAGAGGAGAGACGCGTCTCCCCTCAACAGCTGGCTCCGAGTGACACCGGCACAGGAGGAAACATCTGGAAGGACACCTGCCAGCCTACCTACATGGGAGAGTAAGATAACTGACATGTAGACAATGGGAAAAAACCCACGTACTGTGGATGTGTTTAAGTGTGAGTGACTGGCCTTCAAAGCATATTAATATTTACAAAAACATTGATGTCAAGCATTCAATCAAAGACCTTAGTTAATCTAATTACATTGTGTACTTATTGTTTATCGAATGAGCACGCTTAAAGGTAATTACACAAGAGCTGTGGCTCAGTGTAGACCAGTACAGGCTGCTCGCAATGCCGCTCTCCCCACAGAGCTCAAAGCAAACATTGTCTCGGAGTAAAGAACAGCAAAGTGAAAGCTTTTAAAAATAGGTTATATCAGGAAATTCAGTATCTCACGAACGTTATCCCCAGATCTTAAACACATGCCCTAAATCAGAGAGCTGAATGGACTTGTAGGTGTTGTGACTGTCAATAAAGTACCATCTTAACCTTAAGCTCCACCATGAGCCCTGGCTGCTCTTCTCAGTTCAGCCATGTCTATTAGCACTCATCACACTCTAATCGCTCTGTAAGCACACAGCCAGAGAAAAAGGGTGTCACTGTTTTGCAGGGTTTGAAGGTGACACAGCTAAGTAGATAAAGTGCCAGACAGGGTATCCAGGCCACTACTGAAGGATCCCAAGAGTCCTTCACAATCCACAGCCCTCCTCCCTTTCTCTTACTCCTCCTTTCCTTTGCCTGCACCCCCCACATCCACACTTTTCAGGGGTGGGAACCTCGAAGCCCCCCATGGGGGGAGTTGGCCTGCAAGGTCACAGCCCTCAGTGGACGGGCCTGTGTCACGGACGGAACATATTCTAATTTCAGCACCATTCCCTTCTACTGCCGAGCATGTAATAAATCTTGTTTGGTGACAAAATGTCCAATTAAAAGGGAATTGACACAAAAAGAAAGGTGTGAGCGAGAGGGGGAAAAAAGCAAGAGGAATACAGCCTCAAGGACAAAGTGTCTCGATAATGAACATCAGAGGCATAATAATCTGTGCTAGCTGATTGGGAAACAAGCTCTCATGTTACAAATGGAGATAAAAAAATGCTCATTAAGATTTTAAGGGATCCAAACACTCTTTGGAGCCAGGGCGAGGAAACAAGGAATATCACTGCACTCAGTTTACAGAAAAATAGATAACAATGACTAATCAGAATGTTTCTTATGGATCAAAGTCTCTTATGTTGTGTACATAAAGCATAAAACATCCAGTTTCTTTCATAATCACAGCAGCTCAAATGTTAAGCATTTTTCAGTCTCAGTTGGAGTAGAACTAGCGTTTTAATGACTAGCATATTAACTACTAGCATAACTTAAAACTAGCTACTAACTGTATCATAACACAAGATATATGCTAAGTATTTTCATAATTATAACTAACATGAATATTCTAATAGAAGCAGACCAATTTATGAGTTTTTATTTTTATCCTTTCCAGAAACATCTAGGTCTGATTTTCTTTAGAGCTAATATCTAATGGCGTTCATGTATCATTAGCATCAGTTGATGTTGTTCCTCCTTACATGGTAAAGAAAAATTCCATCATCAATGACTTGCATATTAATCTGAACAGTTAATGTCTACGACGGTGGTCAAGATTTAATCTGAAATGAAATTAGAGGTAAGGTTTTTAATTTAAACGTCTACTGACATGTTGATCTTTGTTTTTATTTGGCTGCGTTTACTACAATGCCATTCGTCTGTCAAGATTACAACACAATTTTTTTACCTTGGTACGTTGACATGCGAAGAAGGCGATAACCTGGACATCTCCATGAATTTCTGTCTTTCGTTTGCTCATAAAACTTGAAAAACATGTTAAACTCATAAAAAGCTTCTTTATCTGCACATTAGTTACACCATCAGGTTCTGTTCTGATGATGAGTTTTAATAATTCATGCAGCGTTTTGAACTAAAATTGAAGTACATCAATAAAAACAAGTATCTAGTAAGCCAGCTAATGTTAGTTATATTAGGGACAACTGTAAATTTAAACATTACCCTTTGACAAGAGCTTTTATTATGGCCAGTGTTATAGATTTAATTAAGTACTGTGTCTGTATATTAACTAGTTAAAACTAATAACACTATTAACTAATTAATGATTTATAAACTGTAAACTGTCTGAATTAATTTGGAAATTGGAGTGTAAAAATGTACAGTAGAAATGGGGGACTTTTCTTAATTTTTCCCAATTTGCGTATCCATGTTGGTGTGATGTCACTTCAGAAACTAGATAGGAAATAGTGATGACTGCCATAGGTTGTTGAGTTGATATTTCAAGTTGGAAGGGCTTCATTTTTAGTGGCGGTTACTGGTTAGATTCGAGGAATTCTAAGTTGCAGAGTCTTCTTGAAAGCTGCATTATCCAAAACTCCATCTCTACCTAAATATAGCGGTATATACAAAAATTTGACTTACTGATTTATAGTATCTTACCAATCCTTCAACAGAATTGAAAAAATGGCTCAATCCGGAACAACTTTAAAGCACTTTAATGATCACTACTCAATATCCTCATTTAAATACTTTCAGAAATTTTCCCAGACATGCCACAGTAATAAACTTGGTATTAATATAGATCTTATTTAACCCAGAATCTGAAAATACGCAATACTCAAATCACCCAAAATGCAACTTAATACCTGTTTAATGTGATGGATCACATATATCTAGTGATATATAGATATCTATTGATATATGTAATAAACTATCTATGTTTCATGAGGCTGAAGAAAATCACATCAATATCCATAAATCCTGTAGCATACCGATAACACCTGAGCAGGACTGCTCTATTCCGTCTCTAATAAAGTCTTTTCTTCATGCTCTGTGCATCCTGTAATATCTTTTTATCGCATGTGTTCTTTTCACAGGTGAACATCCCTACAGGAATCTTTAACCTCTGGTGTTAAAAATGCCTTCCAGTGTACCACTCTGTATTGCCTGCCTTATGCATATTTCATGGGAGGTGAGATGGCTCTGTGGAAATGAAAGAGAAAACATCCCCTCATCACTAGCCAATGATATCAAGCCTCCTTGGGGCACAGAGCATTACTTTTAGTGTCAATACAAAGAGAGGGGGATGTTTAGAGATAGATTTACACATTGATTTATGCAATTTCATATGTTCGACAGTTGCTGATGGCTAATGGTGTAACTGAGATGTCTAAAATGTCAAAATGTGTTTAGAAACACTAATTTCTATTGTTGTCTTGGGTCAAATAAAAAAAATATATATTTTCCCTTCATTGTCCTCCTTGTTTCGCTGTTATTCCTCACTGTAGAAAGGTGTTATGCAGACAATCTGGTCAGACATTTTTATCAGTTTGCAATACTTCCTGCTTTATGTAAAAATTTACTGCAGAAATAGACTTCTCATTTTGCTCTCAAACTGTTCACATGTCCTACCTACAACCACATGCCACCTTGATGTGTGCTGGACACAGGACTTTGTACTTTTGTACTAGTTTTGTAGTGAAATGGCAAGCAATTTTTTGTCTCATCAATTTTAACATATAAAATAAAAAGAGGCTACTAAGTCCATGATTGTGCATACATGATAAAATCTATATTATAACAACAATATTTTACAATATTAGATGCGAATATAAATGGCTAGATAACACAACATTCCTTCCATTAAGAAATGAATCGTTGTAATTTTTGACAATCATGATATGAGAGGAATAAAACACTTTATGGCATGCTGCAATTAGGAAATCTTTGTTTCACAGATTATTTTCAGATAATAACACGTCATAGGTGGCACGGTGGCTCACCTCTCACCTCCAGAGTCCGGGTTCAATTCCCGGCCAGGCTCGATAACCGCCAGGGTGTACTCTGCCTCGTGCCCTACAGTATGTTTCCTTGGATAGGCTCCAGGCCCCCCATGACCCTGTATATATGATAAAGCGTGATAGACTATGATGCTCGCTCCTGTCCATCACCATTTTTAATGGCTAATATTGTGAAATGATTACTTATACTGTATGTAGAAAATGTTCAAGAATTGCCATTTGACAAAGCTAATACACTCAACAGTGTGAGGTTTAAATGAAAATACACAAATATACAAAAAAATATATGCACAGTTGCTTTAGTATGGCCTATGCTCATTTACTCTAGGCGCTTGGAGTTGTCCAATAAACTGCTACTAAGCACGAGTTTTAAGGGCTACAGGAAATCCTATGTTTTTCCCCCAGCAACCGTAAAACAGCAGACAAATTACCATGAACAAATTAACCCTGAGCAGACTGTACGTTCATCACCCCTTTCTTTCCTTGATTCCCTTAACTATATGCTTGTAAAATAGTTATGGCAGAAATGCAATAAAAATTTCTATAAAGGTAAAACAGTACTTTTGGGGGTGTTGGTCTATTTAACGGGAGGTTCAAACCTCAGCACCACCAAGCTGCCACTGTTGGGCCCTTAAGCAGGGCCCTAAACTTTCAACTACTCATATGTGTAATGATATATACTGTATGTACTGTAAGTTACTGTGCAGGAAGCCATGTCCCAAATGACATACATGGAATTAGATATGGAATTTGGGGAAATGGCCAAACTTTAACAAAACCCTTCAATACATACTTCAGTGCTATCACTGTGACAACACTCGTCCATATTAACAAATAGAGCCATCATAGAGAGTGTAAGGAGGCGAACGCTCCCTCCCATTTACAATCCTTTCCATCAAATCCCACAGGGTGGAGCGCTGATTACTCCCACAATTAGCAGTGTCAACTCTGTGATATGGATTAACTGGTCAGGTTTGGGTCTGGAAGCTAATTAGTCCTCTCTCTCTCTCTCTCTCTCTCTCTCTCTCTCTCTCTATGATTTGTTGATTAATTATGGATATTTAGTTAGGAAAAGAGATGTTAATTATTAATCACAATTAAATTATCTGCTGTAATTAACTACTAAGTTCTCTGTGTTTTTACTCACTGTGATGTGTGTGCTCATGAAGTAAAGATAAATTAAAGTAGAAAGACATTTTTCCTTTCTCAGAACATGCTATTGTTATTATTTCAAGGTGTCACATCCACGTGCTAAGAATATTTTTGCAACCAAATGTGTTCATACATTAAGTATCCATTATTCTATTTGTCCATCCTTCACATTATGTTCTGGCCAGACAGAAATGTTTCCTTCAGAGGCAAAGATGAAACTAGCATGATTGAGATGTGAAGATGCAAACATACCTCTGGCTACAAGAAAAAAAAAAGAAAAAAAGACAAGCTCATCATGGTGTCCTTACTCGTTCCTTCCAAACAATCTTCGCGCTGAAACTTTGCTTACGTTACCTCTGAATCACCTCGCCAACATTTATCCTCTATTTACCTAGAAAATGCAATACGCTGATATTTATCGCTGAGTTGTGGCTAAATATAGAAGTGTTGCTGTAGCACCCTGTGCCTTGGTGGGAGGTTTGGCTCTACTGTTCATCCTTAAGCTGACAAGCTGCAGAAGTCCTGATGAATGCCTCTTTTCATCTGCGTGGCCATGTGGATTTGACAGAGTAAATATTTAGCTGCATAGGAGTTGCCTGCTGATTTTACCCAGATGGACGGATTGATGCCTCAGTGAAGGCGCTTGCCAAAGACAATTGAGTGAGCTTGTTTGCGTTTCTCTGACCACTGGATTCTCCACAAAGAACAGCACCGGGGTGACTGACTACCACCCATGGCTCTATAAGATATTAATAGCAGGGGGAAAATAATATTTGTTTAAAAATCTCTTTTTTTTTTCCCGAAATGCTTCCAACTTATGTACCCACTCTTTGCCTTTAGATCAGCCTCCAATGTCTTTACTTAGCCTCTGAAAAGCTTTTAAATCCTTTCAGTTGTAATTTCCAGAGCTACATAACTAACATTCTTCCTGCCATATACAGTGTCTTGCATAAGTATTCACACCTAGGATTGCCAACTCTTCAGCATGCCAGAATCGGACAATCTTCCAACACACATTTAAGTTTAACAAAATAAACGAATAAGTTTTTCAGCTGTGCTTGTATTTAACTTTTCAGCAGTGGCTTAAAATAAAGCTCATAATTTAGCACAATCCTTTATCTGAACTTGAGCCAAATGCTTAGTTCTGACTTGACAAATCTTTTTTTTTTTTTTTTTTTTTTTATAAAAAAAAAAAAAAAACTTTTTATTATTATTTTTATTTTTTTTTACTTGTTTTGGAGATTTCATTTATGGACATTTGATTTTTATGATTTGTGATTTTTGTGATTTTTTTCTTCTTCTCATATTTCAATACACTGCAAAAAGTTAAATTATAATAAAAAAAATACATATGACATTCAAAAACAAAAACACTGACAAACAGCTTGCAAAACAAATAGTTTGCAACCCTAAAAGTCACCTATCTTATACTTTCCTACATTTTGTAATCTTAGAATCCTGTAACTGTAAATATGTCTATTTGAAATTCTTGGCTGTAACAGAAATGTAATACTACAAAATATGGAAAAGTTCAAGGGGGTGAATATTTATGCAAAAATATTTCTGCCCACTCTCATGCCGGATACAAGGTTAACTTCAAATGAAGATTTTTTTTTTTTTAACGTAAAGGTTACGCCCACACTGTATTAGTTATTTTTGTCCGCATATATATATATATATATATATATATATATATATATATATATATACACTACTATTCAAAAGTTTGGGGTCACTTGCAAATTTCTTTGTTTTTGTTTAGTGATTTATTTTCTACATTCTACAACAATACTGGGGATTTCAAAACTATAAAATAACACATATGTAATTAGGTATTTAAGTAACAACAACAAAAACAAGAGTTAGTTGTTATTTTAAGACACAGAGGTCAGCCTTTCTGTAATAGTTCTTACAAGAACAGTATTGTCAAGTTCATTTGCAAAATCCGTCAAGCACCATAATGAAACTGGCTCTCATGAAGGCCATCTCAGGAGGGCGAGACCAAAACCTACCTCTGCCGCAGACGAGAAGTTCATTTAGAGTTATCAGCCTGAAAAATGACCAATTAACAGCACCTCAGATTAGAGGCGTTATGAAATCTTTACAAAGCATAAGTAGCAGACACATCTCACTACTGTATTAACTGTTCAAAGGAGATTAATGCATTTTTTTCAACGCCTGCAGAATTCCTTTACAATGTAGAAAGAAATTAACATCGGGAACGATCATGGAGTTAGAAAGTAACCCCAAACTTTTGAACGGTAGTGTATATATATATATATATATATATATATATATATATATATATATATATATATATATATATATATCCAAAGTATAAACAGTAAGGTCAATAAGTATTTGATCACCCTGTGATTTTGCAAGTTCTCTTACTTAGAAATCATGGAGGGGTCTAAAATCTTCAGCATAGGTCCATTTTTACTGTGAGAGACAGAATCTAAAAAGAAAAATCTGGAAATCACATTGTATGATTTTTTTGAACAATTTATTTGTAAATTACTGTGTCAAATAAGTATTTGATCACTTGCTTATCAGCCAGATTTCTGACCCTCAAAGACCTGTTATTTTGCTTTTAAATTGTCCATATGCTTCTTACAGAGACACTCCTTGGTTTTCCTGGCTGTGTGCTTTGGGTCATGGCCATGTTGGAAGACCCAGCCACGACCCATCTTTAATGCTCTGACTGAGGGAAGGAGGTTTTTGCCCAATATGTCACAATAAATGGCCCCATTTATCCTCTCCTTAAAACAGTGCAGTCGTCCTGTCCCCTGTGCGGAAAAAAAAAAAAAACAGAGCACGATGCTTCCAGTCCCATGCTTCACTGTAGGTATGGTATTATTGGGATGATACTCAGCATTCTTCTTCCTCCAAACACGGCGAAATGAGTTAAAACCAACTTTGGTCTAATCTGACCACAGGACTTTTCCTCCATTGATTATGTAGTAGGGGTGTTCAAGTGAAACCAGGACTTTTGACTGTAGAATGTAGAATTAAAGGACACAGTCTTGGAAATGAAAACTACATTTATTCAGGTTGAAGATATTTATAATTGTTAAAAAAATTGCCTTGTTTGCAGGACATTGCACAACCTCATGCTGCCCACCACACCACTTGCACATTACAGGAAGTTACTGCTACATCCCCTGTACAGTCCTGACCTTGTCTAAGACATTTTCATATGTTTGGGCCATTGAAGGAGATCCTGGAAGGCCATATTTAACAGGCAGACTGATCATGATTCTGGCATACTGAGGAAACTTTCTACCTTGATGGTATCCAAGAATTGAAACCATCAGAAACCTTGGGATAAGTGCATTAGTGTAACTACATTCCTAAGCATGTTCTGTTTATCTGCTAAATCAAATGTCCTGGTTTGACCTGAAAATTCCATGTAGTAAACTTATGATCGAGCTGATCTGTGATCAGTTTTTCATAACTTAATAAAAGTGCCCCTCTTACCACACCTTTACACTCCCTGTGCTTGGTGGGTTTTCTCCTGCAGTTTAAAGACTTGCAGATTAGGCTAATTGACATTCCCAAATTGCCCATAGATTGCCCATAGTGTGTTAATGAGTGAGAGAGAGAGACAGTGTGTGTGTGTGTGTGTGTGTGTGTGTGTGTGTGTGGTGTGTGTGTGTGTGTGTGTGTGTGTGCTCTGCGATTAATTGGCACCCTGTACAGGGTGTACCCTGCCTTGTCCCTAAAGTCTCCTGGGACAGGGTCCAGGCCCCCCGTGACCTTGAATACAGCATAAAGCGGTGTAGAGTGAGTGAGTAAGAACTTTCTACAAAGAAAAGCTACCAATGATAACTTTGTGCCTCGTTCTCCTAGAAACTGAAGAATGTGGGAAAACACTACCTACAGCTAAATAACAAGAGCTTTTTCCTGATATCTTACATTTAACTGTAGCTAGCATCCTAAGAGTCTTGATGATACAAACTAGCTAACTGCTAATGGCTAGATGTCACAATATAAACTACCTTAATAAATAACATATAACATATAAATAAATTTTCTCAGCAGCAGAGGCAGATTACAGTGATGGGTAGTAGGTCTCTTTTTCGCTGTCACATCTGTTTAGATTTCTTAGTAATTTAGATCAGCTGCTTGTCATCTTATGATTTTACAAACATATATAAGATTATAAGGAAATGTGGTGATGCTTAAAATAAGCAGAAAGTAGAGTTTTCTCTTTTGACACATACAGTAGCATAGAATTTATAGGTAACAGAAAATTCAAAGTTTTTATAAGTCCAGGTAGTATTTAAAAATATATAAATTAATTATATTTTTCCCCTGATTCTCAAACAAAGCATATAACATTCACTACATATTAAACTACTGAACAAAAGCGTTACATTATTCACACCATTGAAAAAACACATCAAAATTCAGCGTGGGGGCATCTCCATTCTTTATCATTCCCACCCGTTTATATCCATCTTCACACACTTCTCACCTTTAATTCCTCATCAGGCACCGTGACAAGATGGAGGAGATAATCTGATTTATCATAATCACCAAAAGGCATGAACAGCATGGCTGATTGGCATTAAGTAAATAAAAGTGTGAGGGTAAGCCATGTCTTGGAGCCATGCTTCACTCTGTCATGACTGCAGGTACATTTGAGTGACAGACAAACTCAAACAGACATGCTAACTGTTAGTCTTGTCGTCTTGTTGTAGGGTCCATTTCTGACACCCACTCGACACGTACGGAGTCTACAGTGTTATGCTTCATGCTGTATGCAGTAGACTGACTTAAACAACTAACCAATGACTCAGTAGTAAGTTCTGGTTTACATTTTCTTCATTAACAGCTGATCTCTTGTGATTCCAAACTGTGTTTTTTATAAAAAAGAAATTGTGTGAAAAAATATCCAGAAGTTTGTGGTTTATACTGGGAAGAGTTGCTAGCCTGACACCCGACCCTCCTCCTTTCTCATCTATGCTTTAGGACCGGCGATGGTGGAGTGCTTTTGTATGGGCATAAGGTTAAGGCTTTGACCAATGGCCCAACAGTGTTCACCCAGCGGGGCCAAACCGTTGACCCTCCCATCAGGAACAATATTTCTATATTCCAGTATGGAAATGCATTTCCCGTCACACCAAGGTGTCATTTTTGTCTCACTAAGCTCTCTATATAAAACATTCTACATTGCTTCTGTGTGCCTTTTGTGCCTGGGCAGGACACACACTCAGATATATTACGCCCTGTGAAATATGTGTCCTGCATAAATGAGCACACTCACTAAAACCGATTAAAAAAGGGGAGCCATTTTGTCTTCCACTCTTTGCTTTTTGCTAATTACACTGAAGCTTCGAAAGGAATAATACATGCACCGAATGACCCATATGCAATTTCAATAGAGCCGGACGGTGCTGATACCACGTTATGAAATGACGGCATTATATTAGAATCAGGGATTCAGACGTGATCTCCACAAAGTGCCATTGTGCTTTATATAATCACGAGAGAAACATACAAATGACAAAGTCGCGCTATCATTGTTTCGTGATCAAAATGAAATTACTATGGTGTCTTCGCCAGTGCACTTCAAGGCATCCTTTGTCTCCAAGCTCTGTTCCAGCAGCATCGATTTCCTACAGGCCTGAATTAGCATTCGTCTTTCTCTCTTGCTCATTAATCAATTTACACACTCTCTCTTTCGCTAATTGCTGGCCAATGCTGGTTATTAAAAGCCCTTTCAGAATGCTCCCTGGATAAGCTCAGCTCAAATCCCTTTACTCCACTGCAGCAAATGTGTTTTCTTTACTTCTTTTAAGTTCACAGTTCTGCTTTCCTCCTCAAAATCATGCAGAATTGCAGTACTAAACGCAAAGCTGGTAAAATATTCTTGTACATGTTATATTTTATATTACAAAAAATAATAATTTGCAAAAAAAAAACGTATTTGGGATGCTATTGATCCTGAAAAAAAAAAGTTTTGCCCAAGTTGCCTTTTTTATTCTTATTAAGCAATTAACAAAATATAAATATTTAGATTAATAAATATAAATATAACAAACATAGCCCTCTTTTGATAAACTTGTCCAGCTGTTAAAAGATTTTAGAAGATGTTTTTGATGCTTCTTCAGCCAGACACAGGGCATTTAATAACGCCTGTGACATGGCAAATCTTCATAATACTAATATTATAGTAATAATTTATTTTTCTGGCATATTTCCAGTAGATATAAATGACATTTTAGGATGAATTTCCGCCCCATGCCTAGCGTTCCTGGGATAGGGTCAGGAATCACCACAAGTAGTTTACTGAAGATAAAGATTAAAACGAGTCATCAAAATTTAAATGGGAAATACTATGTGTATTTACTTTAGACCAAAACGATGAAAGACTGTGTGGACTTTGGAATATTTGTGATATTTTGAGAATCCTGACTTAAATGTGTCTTGGGACAGCCAAGTAGGAAATAAAAAATAAATAAATAACTGTGCAGTAGGAAAATAATCAGTAGCATGGCCCAACATGAAGTGGAGTCATTGTTACAACTCCAAAGTTAATTATTTTCCAATAACAGCATTTACAGTATTTAATTTCTCATAGGCCACAGCGATTTCCCAAAAATAGAGATGATTAAATTATTAAAGAACAACATGTTGCACATTTTATACAGTTTAATGTTTTGGATCTTCCATAAAACAAGCTCTTGTTCTCACTTCTATAAACAGTCATTCTCTCACCAGTCTATCTTTTTCCTCGTTCTTAAAGCAAATTTTTTAGACTTATAAGCCGACACTGGAGACGTCTTTTATCAGTGCTAAATAAAAATAAAAAAATAAAAAAGCTTCATGTGGCCTGAGTAGTGTTTTCAATAATAATAATAATAATAATAATAATAATAATAATAATAATTAAAACAAGTAGGTAAAGCCTGATGGAAAAGTCGCTAGATGTCACTAAATGACATCACTTGCTAATTTGCATATCTGTTGCATCATCTGGTTCCTGGTTTGATCCTGAGCTCAAGTTGCTGTCTGTGAAGAAAAGAACAATTGTTAAAATAACCATAAAGAAATCTCCAACAATGCCCACAATGGAGTAATATAAATATAAGACAGAATCAGCATGAAGTTCTGTTTTAACATCTGAAGGAGAGAGAAGATCACTGAGGTTTGGAGGAAGTGAATTCCAGGGGTTACGAGCTATAACACTAAACAACATTCCGCATGAAAACCGGGCCAGAGGATCGAACTGTGTGGGCTGTTTTTTTTTTTTTCTTTTTAATGATATATTATCCAATATACAATGAATTCCTTTAAGTAATCATACAATTCTGTTTACTTTCATAAGAATGAATTTGAACCTTAACCTCTGTAGCTTTTCACATAAATCAAGTTTATTGTAAATTGTTACAAATGACTTCCATACATAGGCTGCATAGTAAAGTATGGCTGCTTATCTCAAAGAGAAAGCCTGAGCGGATCAGGCAGTCATCTCTCTCCCTCCTCCCTTCTTCTCCTCTCCTCTCTCCGAGCTTTCAGAATGAGAGAAATGTGTCATACTAAAGAGCCATTTTCTCCTCGCGATCCAATCAAATCAGTATCAAATCAGCAATAAATTTATTTGTTATTGACAAGCCAGAGAACACTCGCAGCCTCTGGCACAATGCGACAATGCATGAGCTCTTTCTCTCTCGCTTTCCGCCGCTCTCAGCACATCACTCTGCACTGCGCTGAAGGCTAAAAACCAGAGTTATGTTCCTATAACAAAATATTTTCCCGAGGCCTAACAACTCATGTTGTCCTGACTACTGGAGTAATGGAAGTAAATGAATCTATAAATAATACCTCTTTCTGACAACAAATCCTGCTATCCCACAGCAGCCCCTCCCTCTCTCTCTCTCTCTCTCTCTGTCTCTCTCTCTCTCTCTCTCTCTCTCTCTCTCACACACACACACACACACATGAATATCCCCGAACGATAACACTCACTAGCACTGTCATGCACATCATACACACATCCCGAGCGAGGCCATGCGACCGGGGCAAACTTTTTAAATAAAGTACGCACTTTCACTATAAATGTGTCACGAGAGAGAGAGAATGTATTGGCCCTAATCAGCCAAAATGGGTTGATTCATTGGTTAATTTTAGCGTCCGGGGCTATACATTATTCCAGGCCTGCCAAAGCTAATTTCTGCCTTTACAGACGGACCAGGATGACAAATGGATTGTCCGAGCGGCTACAAGTGAAAAACCTCCATCATGCTCTCGCTCTCCCGCTTGAGTTTTACTCACTCTAATGATGTATAATAGCCTGCAACTACACTTGACCCGTGGATTATGCGGCAACGAGGAAGAAAAATAAATAAATGTTTACCCAGAGGTTTTGAAGGGGAAAAGGGAGAAAGAAAATGGAACATTTGCATGGGCATCAGGCATGACGCTAACTGCTTAAAGGAGGCAAGCATGGCAGAGACATACCGTATTAATGTTTAATGCTCATTCGCATACGTACTATTTTGCATGAAGATGCTAATTACAGTATATATGAAACGTAATCTAAAAAAATTGCAATTAATAATGAGGTGATTTGGAATAATGTTAAACCTTACACATTTTCTGACTGAGAATTAACACCTTCATGTATTATTCTGCCTGGACTTAACTGTAAAGTGCTGGTGCGATGGTGTGACCCTGACATGTGAAGTCCCCATACAGGTCTCTCCACTATTGCATTGTGGGCCTCGGCCCGTCGCTATGCCGCCTGCTCCATCCCAGCTATGAAATATCATATCAAATCAATGGAGACAGAGGCAGCAGGGCGCCAGCAACCAGGTCGCCTCTGCCAAAAAGGGACATAACGAATGCAAATGCTAAACAGGGCTAAAGGTGAAGAATCGGTGCGTCTCCAGAGGCGTGATGGAGTGACGAGAAAAGAAGCTCTTCTCAGAAACCAGCACAGGACGGATGTTGCTATCAGCCAGGCTAATGGAGCAGGAGCTGGGACATATGAGACGAGCGGTGAACTTTCAGCTGTCCCCGTTTAACAGATTGCTGACATCAAATAGGAAACAATGGCCTGAACCATGCAAATGATCTCTACTAGTGGATATTTAGATGTTGATTAAAAAAAAAAGTAGAATAAAAAATGATGATTCATGATCTGATGGAAAACAGAGGACATTCAGTCAGTCATGAACCTTCACAATGTGGATATAGTATACATCCTATGGCTGTTGTTTTTCATGTTTTTGTGGCTTTTAAATTAAGATGGAAGGAAGGATTTATATTGCTTTCTCCAAAGCTACACACCTTAAAACCTGACTATTTGTACAAGCTGTCTAAACGAACAGACAACATGATGGACAGCCGAGTAGCGCCACCTTCTCAGAGTGGATATTTTATAAAAAATAGTGAAATGAATAATTTAGTGAACTCCTTTTCCCTTTTAGTAAAAAAAGTTTAGAATTAATTTTATTAAATAGTAATGGTACCTGTTGGATAATAATAATAATAATAATAATAATAATAATAATAATAATAATAATAATAATAATGTTATTTAAAATTGTTACATCTACTGTAACATTAATCCAAATACATATGTTATTTTATGTTGTATAATAAAACATTCTTATATGCACACATGCAGTTTCTAAACAAATGTTGAATTAAACTGTTATGGAATCTGCCTGGATATGTGGAAATTGATTATTTGAGGATATAACAATAGATTATATTGAAGGATACAAAATATTGTACACCAGCAATAAAAAAAAGTCAGGAAAATTACCTTAAATAGATAAAAGGATGAACAGTCAGGCATATGGCTAGACAGACAAGATAGATAGATAGATAGATAGATAGATAGATAGATAGATAGATAGATAGATAGATAGATAGATAGATAGGCAAATGACTGCTTAGTCAATATTCATAACATAAATATTTACATTTTACATAGTGACAGCCTTATACTGTAAGTTCTTGCTTATTCCTCATGCAACACAGATGCGCAAGATACAATTTACCCCTTCAATCTCACTTCCCTCTAGAGCAGAAGCAGGATGAAAGGATTTAGAAAGAGATGGAGGGAGGGGATAGCAGAGACTAAGAGAGTATCAGGTGCAGGCTTCAGCTCGGTCTGCTCCAGGTCCCCCTCTCTCGCCACAGGGCGAGCTATTATTATTAACATCATTTGTCTGCATCATTCGCCCAGCACCTTTGCTTTCAGCTGCCGCTATGAAGATGGCATGTTAATAAACGAGCGCGGCCGCCACTCCGCCATCCGACCTGTTCCTCGTCCACCTCGGCCCCATCCCTCTGTGTCCCCCGCCAACCCGCGATCCCCAAAAGGGACGGCAGGCCGATTTGTTTTCCAGCATCACCCCCCCCACACTTTTTACTCCCGTCTATTGTTGTTTGCACTAAAGGGGACAAATTCAATTCATTCTTATGACAAGGAAGCACTGATAGAGGAGTGGAGTGGGTGAGGCAGGTGGGGAGGATGAAGAAAGACACTGCCCAGGAGGGAACATACTACCAACAACGAGAAAAAGGGGGTAAAAAAAAAACTTGCTGAATAGGTGGTATTGCAGGAGAGAAAGGGTGAGGAAGGGGATGTGCGAGGGGCTTCCTGGAGAAAGATGGATAAAGCAGGAGTATTTGGAAGAAAGGGATTGATGTGCTATGCTGACAGTCACCTAAGCTCAGTCTCAGAGGACATGGTCATCTGAGAGTCAGTCTACGTAGTGGACTGGGTAAGCGCTATATCAGAGTGTCCCAGTATAACAATAACACCATGCTTTTAAAACTGTCTTTGTCCCTGGGGGATGACAAAAAAGCAAACAACATGAAAAACACTGCTGAATGATGATGATGATGATGATGATGATGATGATGACGTTGATGATGTTGAGGATGATGATGATGGATTTTCTGGGAGGACAAACCATGCCATGTTAAGCTGCAGGATCCAAACACAAACACAGACTTCCATGAATAATGGACAGAAACACTATGCAGCTTTCATTTGATTGAATAGAAACAGAGTTTGCATCTGCTGGAGGAGGGGTGTGAAGTGACCTCTTCATTTCCCTCATATCTGCACAAGGTCTGTGGCTCCACAGGATCCAGAACAGGTTTTGACCCAGCGCGGATATGAGTCTACGATATGAGTCTCCATCTGCAACGTGCTGGACTCTATACCGTAGCAGTACTACTGAGAATAAGAAGATTCTTCTTCAACCGATCTTTGGTTAGGAAATGTGTTCTAGGGTTTTGTGTTTCATATAGAAACAACTACAACACTTTTTTTGTGTTAAAATCAATGTGTCTGTGTGTGTTTTTACCTTCCTTTATATTCATGTACTTTTTTTTTTTTTTAGAAAGGAGAATGAGTTTTCCTTTAACATAGTGAAAAAATAACAAGTCATCCACAGAACCCAAGAGAAAACTTTTTTAAGAATCAGGACATCCAAGTCCTGGATTCTACAAAATGTAAATAAATTCATGTTAATTACTTCCACATGTAGCAGGATTCTTCAGCATAGTCTCCTTTTGGAGGTTTTATATAGAACCAACTGTTTACAGAAACATTTAGTTCTAGGGTTACCCCAAGAGGGACAACTTAACAGTTTCACCCTCTGGAGAAACAGTAAAGACTGTATGTAGAACTCTACACCATAAAGTTTTTCTAGAAAAAAGGTAGGTTCCTCTAGGTACTCTGGTTTCTGACCACAATCCAAAGACATGCAGATTAGCCTAACTGGCATATCCAACATGTGTGGGTGAATGTGAATGAGTGTGTAAGTGTGTTTGCGAGGATGTGTGACCTGTGATGGATTGGCAGCCAATTGAGGGTATACCCCACCTTGTGCCTGAAGTCTCCCTGAACGAATGAAGACTCTCACCACCCTGTACAGGATAAACTGATAAAGAACATACATGAGTGAAAGAATGAAGTATCATCCATTCCAACCCTTTATAAAAGTTCATTGTAAATGATTTGCATTTTTTCAAGGTTCTTAAGGGTTTTACATAGAACTTTTAATGGTTCTCTCGGATGGACAAACTGAAGCACTTTATGTGGCTTTTTCTATAGTTTCTTCCAGATTTCTCTCAAGAATGTGTCATTTCAATTTGAATGCAGATTCTTAATGAACACAAATACGTTCATTTCGCTGTTTATTTATTCACGGAAGAAAACAGCCAGAGACATGGAGCAATACTAAAAGATGAGTTTTAACATCACATAGGATTGTCCCTAACTATCCAAATGAATCTGCATTCAAGCAGAACCCAGTTATATCAGAAAGCCAACGTGCATCCAAATGGTTTTGCAGAACAATAAAACAAGAGCTGTACCTTGTGAAGCATGGTCATATGGAGGAGGTAATATCTACAGAAGTTAATATTCAAGGTTTGTGCTTCACTGCAATGACAAACGAATTAGAAGCTAATTTAAATGTATGCCCCAAAAACCAAGCTTAGCTTAAAACCGTCCATGGTTGGATGTGACTAGGTTGTCACTTTTTATGTTAGAAAACTTTCCATTCTTTCACAAAGAGAATAAGAGAAATAGAAGAAGTGAGAAATAATAAAAAAGCAGGCGAATCCCCACGATGCTCTCCATATGAACTGTCACATTAATAACCCTATGCTCGTATTCAAATTTTCTGTCGAAAGCCAAAGAAAGATTGAGTGCCCTGCTGTTGCGCAGCCAAGATTGAAGACATGTCTCATTGACATTGTTAAAAGTTTATGAAAATATATGAATCCTCAAATGTCATTGGTTCCTCGGCTCCCAACTCAGCCCACTTCTATAAGAAATCGTTCTTTTAATCAAAATGATTGAATGCCATAAGGTTGGACTCAGGGATCTGAATAAAGCTGAGTATGGTGAAGATGGGGGGGGAGCTAAAGTAATACACGTGCATGCTAAGAAGACAGTATAATATTATATTCTAGTCAGAGTGAAGCAAACACCACCTTTAACACGTCTAGATTTGGGGTAATCGTTTGCCTCAGTGTGTTGCTCTCCTCGGAAACTAAATGCGATACATTGGCTGGTTTAAATGGAGACATATGGGAAAGGGTGTAGGTGTTTTGCTGAACAGCTGGAGACCATGGCTCATTTTCAAAGCTGAAAGCACAAGTGAGACAAAGAAAATGCTAACTATTCATTTTAGCATTTAGCTTTTCTCACATATTAAGCTGCCAGGGGATAGGGGATGATGGACGGTTAAACAAAAAGACATAAAGACAGTGAGAGAGAGGCTGAATGAAAGACAAATGGACATCTGATTAAGCTAAAAGGGATACTTCTCTTGTCCTTTACTCGTTCAGGCACTTAATACAATGTCATGTTTTTGTCAAAGCAGACAGGAGCTGTTGCATTGCATGCAACACATGCTATTTTTCTTCATACTGTCTAAAATTTCATATCGCATTCGCAAAAGTGGCCTTTGGGCAGCTATGAAAAGGGCATGAAAAGTGCAGGAAAACATTTTACAAAGAGAATCATCTGAAGAGATCAGTGACTGTTTCAATACTATACATTATTCCACAGTGTTGTTTACTTCCTGTGCCTAATTGTTGGTTACATTTCTATAACAGATGCTCAGATGTTTCTTCAAAGCTAATTCACAGGACTTGTGTTATGGACCCACCGCATAATGTAACACTAAAAACAAACAAAAAGCATTGTAATTCAACAAAGAGAATTTAAATTTATATAATGTGTTTTTTGTAACGTATTTGAATGAAGTCTCCAGTGTCAGTGCTCCATCAGAATCAGTAACACCTGAAAGCTTTTAGAAGGCTGAAGAGTGGTTTAAAAGGAAAACATACATTGACACATGCTTTTATTGGAAATGAATCACATACTGTATGCAAAAAACAAACAAACAAAAAAACTATATGACAACGAAACCGAAACGCCTGGTTTTAGACCACAATTATTCCTTAGTATGGTGTAGGGCCTCCTTTTGCTGGGAATACAGCATCAATTCAACTTGGGAACAATAGATACAAGTCCTGCACAATGGAGAGAGGGATTTAAGCCATTCCCGGATGTAGGAAAGACAGTCAAGGTGGACTCATTAGAGAACAATACAGTACATGTTTTACATTTTCCACATCCCAAGATTTTCGCTCCTGGCACCATTGAAACTGATGTTTGGCATTGGCACGAGTGACCAAAAGTTTGGCTATAGCAGCCCGGCCATGTACATTGACCATGTGGAGCTCCAGACGAACAGTTTTGGTTGATGTGCACATTAATTTCTGCAGTGAGTTGGGCAGCTGTGGTTTGATGTTTTTTTGGATACAATCTGGGTTAGCACCCGGACATCCCTTTCAGACAGCTTCCTTATGCGTCCACAGTCACTCCTGTTGGATGTGATTTGCCCTTCTTGGTGGTATGCTGACATTACCCTGGATATCGTGGCTCTTGATACATCACAAAGACTTTGCTGTCTTGGTCAGATGCACCAGCAAAACGCGCACCAACAATTTTTCCGCTTTTGAACTCTGATATGTCACCCATAATGTGGTGTGCATTGCAATATTTTAAGCAAAACTGTGCTATTACTCTGCTAATTAAACCTCCACACTCTGATCTTACTGGTGGAATGTGCAATCAATGAAGACTGCCCACCAGGCTGGTCAAATTGAGCCATGAAACCTCTAACACTAAATTGGAAAATATTTAGAATCTAGTCACATTATCTAAAATGACAAAAGTGATGATACAATTTTTAAGCATAATCTACTTTAGGTTCTGTCGGTCGACAATTTTGCTTCAGGAAAATTAATTGTTTTTAACTAGCAAAATATCAGCCTATAAAACAATGCTTAAAATTAGCAATTTTGTACATTAGGTTGACTTTATTTAAGATATTATCACTTGCTAGTATATCGCTTTTTGCAGGCCATAGGCAGGCACCACCCTGTTATTAATTAATTTCTTATAACAGCACATACATTCCTTACACATTACATGCAGACTGAGAATAATGTATTTATTTGTAGAAAAGCAATTCTTGGTATTGGAATTATTGGTATGATGTAATATGATAACATTTCCACATACATACTGTACATACACACATAATCATTTCCATGTGCAGCTGAAATCACCGAAGAACTTATTTTGCATTTGATCCTAGAATTACATTTGATAACCATATCCTTGTTTTGCAACTTCACAGTCTAGGGCTGTATTCACACCCGACATGTAACCGCTTCATGATTGTTAATATGACACTCACAGTTACAGTGAGAGGAGAATGTAGAGTTAGTGTACTAGCACATTCTAGGGATTTAGTACTGATGTTAAACACATGACTATTTGCACCGCAGACTTAAGGAGAACTACCCATATTAAGACTAGTGTCTCGCTTGCCTGCTTAACAACTTGTAACCATATCACCCTAAATATCTGAGTTTCAGGAAATAAAATAGTACTGCATTGTTATTGAAGATTGTAGAGGAGATCTGTGGGTGATTCCATGATTGGGTAGCCATGTGCCATACTATATGTTCCACTCATATTCTAAAATTAAAGTTTAAAACATTTTAAACATAGATAAAGGCTTCTGTACAACAGCATATGGTTTGGGTGCTGTGGTTTCCAGAGTGGGGCCTCCTTGATTGAACATTCCATGAGTTCTTAATTGGTTTGGGATCTAGGGAGTTTAGAGGCCCAGTCAGTGGCATTGGGCCCTTTATGTGGCATGCACCAGGTTCTGGTCATGTTCAAAAGTTAGCACCCCTCTTTTAATTCTACTTTATGTGTTTTTTGTGTAAAAACATAACAGAAAAAAAAATCATCTGATCACAGTAGATCTCAGTATTAGGGAAATACAACATCAGAAGAGTAACACCATATATTTTATTTCATTATTTAACGAAAATAAATAAATGTACTCAGATCATTGAAATAATTTTTATAATTTGGAAACATTACCCAAAAAAAAAAGTCAAGCATTTTTTTCCACCACATATACTGACACATCATATACTGTAAATTTCAACTTTGACATTTATGTTTACACAAGTTTACGACATTACATCTCAAATCTGGTCTCAGCTGGAACAGCACGGATCTTGGTGGCACACAGGCTGTGTGCTGTTAACTCTTTCAGTTCAGGTAATAATGACCATGCATGAAGGAAAAAAAAAAACGAAAAAAAAAACTGTAAACTTAAATCTCAAATTCTGCAGGCCTCACTGACCATGTTAAATGTTAACGTCCATGACAACACAATTAGAAGGAGACTGAAAAAGTACGGTTTGTTTGGAAAGGTTGCCAGGAGAAAGACTAAGGTCAGAGGAGAACAAAATGGAGTTGTTTTGCCTTGAAGCCCAGTGTAATGTTCGGGGAAACCAGACAGCATTTCAGCACAAACACCTCATACTCGCTGTCAAGCACTGTGGTTTGTTTAACAGCCACAAGACCTGGGTACAGGTACCTTGCAGTTATTGAGTTGACCGCGAACTCCTCTGTATATCAAAGAATTCTAAAGGGAAATGTAAGGCCATCTGACCAACAACTAAAGCTTGTTTAAAATTGGGTCATGCAACAGGGCAATGATCTGAGGCTCACCAGTAAACCTACATTAGAATGGCTGATTAAATTAAAGAATCAAGGTTTTGAAATGGTCTAGTCCAGACCTCAACCCAACTGAAACTTATATAAACTTAAATAATATATTTCAACTGTTATGTAGATATATTGTGCTGGAATTGAAAAACGTCTATGTACCGTATTTACTATGTGTACTCAGATCATTTAAATAATGGAATAATTTGAAAATATCATCCAGAAAAAAAAGGTAAAATTAAGATACAGTATTTTTCCCCACCACATGTACAGACACGTTTTTATAAATGTCAACGTTGACATTTATGTTTACACAAGCTTACAACATTACATCCCTTGTAGTGACCCACAAATCTGGTCTCCACTGGAACAGCACAGCTCTTGGTGGCACACAGGCTGTGTGCTGTTAACTCTCTCAGGTGCAGGTAATAATGACCATGGGCAAGAAGAAGGAGGGAATATGGTCTGGTGGGGGTATATAAATGAAAGGAGGGCGAGGACAAGAGAGTGATTGAGCACCATGGGTTTGAGAAAGCTGTCCTGTCGGTTCAGACCTCCTTCTGCACTCCATCACTCGACTGGGCCCTGCCGAGAGAGAAAGAGAGAGAGAGAGAGAGAGAGATTGGCCAGACTGTGATGGAGGCTGACTAAGTGGACAAAGTTCACTCCAATTCATTCAGTCCAAACTCATCAACACTTTCATATTTCATTTACTCCTTATAGTTGTACAAATCAGTCAAGAATGTTTCTGTTTTTAAACACATATTCACAATCCCATATACAGAGGTAAGCTCTGAATGTTGTATTGTGCCTCCCCAAGTCCCCATGGCAACAGTCCAGAAAACATATGACATTCAATATGGTCATTGACATTAATTCAGTGTAGCATGAAAAGCTAGTTAGGTAACCTGTTGTCGCATATTTTTTTTGTGAAAAAAGGTCACATGACAGTTTCAAACCTACTAAATGTGGCTCAGTTGCTAGCCTGTAATTGTGGTCTTCATTCTGATGATAAAGTCAAAGCACAAATAATAAGGAAAATTGTGGTCACTCTTCCACCGCAGATAAGTTGTGGCATTGATATCAAAATGAACGCTATGATCTCCAGCTACGTAGCAGTTCACCTAACTGTTCCTAAGTCAGTACCCATGATTTGGCAGGTTTATGGTTAGGGTAGTTTTTAACTATTTTTTTCCCGTTTCTAATTAGTGTGCATACTATAATTAGCTTTCTAAGCTTTGTTTGCTGACAGTTTGTACAAAATAAATAAAAATAATTTAGATATAAAATTAATCAAACATTAATTATGCAACACTTCTTACCAATAAAGTCATTTTAACAGTGCTGATATATAGCATAACAGCACAGGGGTATTTGACTATATGTATCCCCCTCTGATAACATTACCATCTTAACATCTTAAACAACATTTTGTCTCCTTAGTAACTATTTCAGTATCATTACGAATTGCCTTTGAACTGTCCGACTGACTGATTTGTTCACGGCTAACGTGAGCTACAAAGCTAACTAGCGTTTAACACAAGGCTGAACCTCAATTCCCTCTCTAACCCCTGGTCCTGGGCACTACTTGTGTGGAACAAGGGATTGTACACCCCACACACCCTACATGCACTATTTTATCCTATTTAGGATTTAACCCCAAAATCTTTGAAGTTAACTAGTATTCTTAAAAGAAATAAGTGGAAATACAAAGTAAAGTTTCGCAAGTTTTACAGGACTCCTCCATGGTTTATTCTCCTCACCTTTTGTCTACATAGTACTGGTGACACAAGTTGGTCACAAGCTCTCGTTCACCAACTACGCCAGTTGCCCTTTGCTAGTCCTGCCATTTGCAAATAGATACGTGCTGACAAAGCCAAAAAATAAACAAAAAGTTAAATAAACAAGCAAATCATAATCTCCTGATTAATTGTTGTTTGTAGAACTGAATTGGTAAAAATGGTGTTTGTACAACAGCACAACATCGAGAGTGATACTGTTTTATAAAAGCTATTTTAAATAACGTAGCTTTTCCTCTGGGATATTTGGTAATTCATCTTCGGTTTTCATCTCTTATATCACTTTAGCAAGAGGTTAAAAATCCTGTAGATGTTGGATAAATCATCCATCTAGAAACAGCAACTGCTTATAATATAATTACATTTTATCATAACACCTACAACAAAATGTTTACAGCTAGTACTTTGATGCTAGCTTTAGCACTTGCCACATCTTTCTCTTTTCCTACATTGTTTTCGTAGGAAGTAAGCACTTTTCAAGCACGATCTCTGAAGATCTTTCAAAGCTGTCAAATTATGAAACACATCATTTCAAAGCTGTGTGAGAAACATCAGTACTAAATTGATGAATCTTGTCTTTTTTTTTTGCCCATTCACTCTTTCTCTTTGGCTCACTGTCTTTCTGAGAGTGCTGTTGATGAGCGGTAAATTGGAAATTATTCAGAGTGCTAACGGATTTTCCATTACACCGCGTCAGTCAGAGAGAAGACGTTACTCATACATCAATCTAGCCATCAAATGCAAGACAGAGGATTGAATCAATGTAGGAGTAGGGTGAATAAAATCCACCATAATTCCCAGCTCTGTGATGCCGTGAATGAATCATACAACGTCTTTTAGCTCTTCATTCGCATGCCTGAACTTGATGGGTGGAAAAGAATAAGGGGGAAATAACTGCAGATAAAGCAAAAGTGTTATCTGGAAGATGGATCCAAGGTTAAAGATTAAAAATCCAGTTAATAAATCTTTAGTGGTTAAAATAAGGCGTGGTGTTTGTCACATCGCATGCATTTCCTGCAGTTTTAACTTAAGGTTTACTTGAGTAGACATTACTACAGAGCGAGGAATTTAAAATACCTTTCACACTTAAGAGTGAATGAACTGCCGCGATTACACTGGTAGACTCTCCTAATGCAGGCCTTTAGAGAGCTGAATTCAGCCTCTCAAATCTGTTAATTTGTAATTGGCTGTCTGCTTGAATAATTGATTAGAACAAATGCGAAATGGATGAGAAGGCCTAAGTGTCTTCAATCTCTCTCTTTCTCTCTCTCTCTCTCTGTGTGTGTGTGTGTTTGTACTCAAATTCGCTAGAAAAAAGACACTCAGTAAGGCTAATATATGCTCACTGCACACAATATAAACACAGAAAAGTGAAACGTAACACTGGCAATGTGCGTGACCTCTGCTCAGAGGCCTTTCCTCCTTCCATCGTTTAATTTGTCATAATCTTTTCATCTGCCACCATTTTCTACTTTGTGTTTTTAAATGTTAACTAATACAGTAGAGAGTCATTAGTATGAATTGCAGAGATTATGCATTTAGAGAGTCCATAACTTAGCACGGGGGTGTAGTGGTTAGAACTGTTGCCTTGCTCCGCCAGGGTCCAGGTTCAATTCTCGTCTCGGGTCTGTGTGCATGAAGTTTGCATGTTCTCCCCATAATTGGTGGGTTTCGTTCGGATGCTCCGGTTTCCTCCCACAGTCCAAAGACATACAGGCTAGGGTAACTGGTAGCCCGTAGTGTGACGCAGCGACGGATTGGTATCATAGAACTTATAAAGACAAACTCCATTTCCCAAAATCCTCTGCCTAATAACGAATTCCCTGAATTAGTGTTCTGCCACATGACCTGTTACCTCCATGCTCACTACTCGGCATCTGATCACCAGTATTGGATGTGAGTACCTGGATTACTTTTTTGATGTAACAAGTTATCTAACATGTTTATTATGAGTAGTCCGCCATTTAAGTACTCAGTTATTTAGTTATTATTTAAAAAATGTAATCCATTATTTTGACAATTTATGTAATCTGTGAACCAGACAGCAGTCATTTCCAATCCGTTACTATGTGTGTATAAGAGTCGTCCCACAAGGCCCGCTCCCGATAACCTAACCTGTTATTCTTGCTGTTATACCCTTATCCCACCTATGCGGTTTGACTATGCAAGGACAGACGCGCAGAAAATTAGAAACGTAATCACAGCGGCGAAATTCCCAGTGGAATTATCATACAGCCACCACGAGAAACCATGTAGGTGAGATAGGGGTATTACTGATTAATCAAACTTCGCTGAGAGATAATGGTAGAATAATTGCATAATTTTCTGCAGTGGAAAAGTACTCTAACTAGTTACTTTTATAGGAAAGTAACGTTGTAATGTAACTGATTACTTTTTTTAAGACTTTTTAAAAGTTTTTTTTAAACGTCCCCCAACAATGCTGATGACACACCTGTTCTTAATTTAAGTTCACAACAAATACACACCACCAACCTCAGCACATGGCAAAGTTTTGCAGGTAAACGCTGCTCTGTATTTGATGTTAGGAAATAAAAAATATATTTAAGTTATCATTTTTTCATTTTGTAACAGTGTCAGTTTAACAGTGGTATATGGTTTAGGCCTTGTTTCAAACTGAAACTGATTGCAAATATTTCTGTTGCTATGCTTATGGAACCCTATCTCCAAACTGTAATAACAGCACTGGCCATGTGATCAAAATAAAAAACAATAATCATATAATTATTTAATATCATAATCATTTAATATACAAATTTACATTTCTGATTTATAATTTTGAACTCTTGCTATGTTGATAAAAGAGACGCGCGCAAAAACTACACTTCTTTCGCTGTTTCCGCTTAAACACAAATAAAAATTCACCTGGAAGAAAAGCCACAAAAGTCACTGCAAAGGAAGTCATGGAGAATGTGAACAATGTGCATTTGTTTAGTTAGATTTACTTTCACTTCCAAAAACAAATGGCGGTATTAACTAGCAGCCATTCTCCTAATTGTTTTCTTCCTTTGACTTCCCGTAAAGTCATACAAGTAGCCTAAATAAATGTACTGCATAATAAATAGTACAACATTTTAATTTATCTATTTGTTATTTGGTTAAAAGCACAAGTCCATTGTGATTATTGTTTCTGCATTGGACAGAAAAACCATAATCAAATTAGCCACACATCTGGTTCATTTTAATGCAAATGTACATGACGTAGGAAACACAGTGGTGTAATGATTAGCACTGTGGCATCATTCCTTCAGGGTCTTGCCTCGGGTCTCTGTGTGTGAAGTTTGCAGGTTCTCCCTGAGCTTGCTGGGTTTCCTACTGGTACTCTGGTTTCCACCCACAGTTCAAAGGCATGATTACAGTAACTGGCATTTTCAAATTGCCCATAGTGCACAAGTTAGACTGTGTGTGCTTGTGCCCTCTGATGGATAGGCACCTCATTTAGGGTGTACCCTGCCTATTACCCAGAATGCCCTGGAAAAATCTCCAGGCCCTGTACAGGATAAGCAGTATAGAGAATGAGTCAGAGTGAACTATTGACCAAAATAATAAAAAAAAAAAAACATATGATCATGTTTTGCCCAGTTTGCCCCTTTAATTAAATTAAAGTAAAAAAAAAATAAAGTTCTTGAAGTACACAAACAGTAGCAAACTGATTTCATAGCGCAGTGTGATTACATGAGCAGCCTATCATTGCTGTTAACTCAAAACAAAGTAGCTCCAGAAGCTTAGGCCAGGAATTGTGTGTGTGTGTGTGTGTGTGTGTGTGTGTGTGTGTGTGTGTGTGTGTGTGTGTGTGTGTGTGTGTTTGTGTAAAATCCATGAACACCGAGTTTAATGTTTTCTTTGCTATAGGGCGGCAAAAGAAACAATTAGCGTAGCAAAGGCGCTTGGGTCCAAAAAATCAATAGTGCTTGATAGTATTGTAAGCTTATTGACCAAATCTGGCTGTGTTTCTTCTGACCCTGAGCTTCCACGCAGCCCCTTACAGGAGGATTACACGATTCTGCCTGCAAATGGAGACGGATCGTCGTGCATAGCCAAACAGCCTTCAGGAGCCATTGCAGTCAGGGAGCTTCCTGGTTTCTTTAGTTAAGTCAAGCTGACACGCTGGACAGCCTAAACGTGAGGAGGATTCAATAGAGTAACTCCACTGTCCCAAGGCCATGCACTATTTCCTTGCTGGCTCCAGTGCATAATAAAGCTGACTATGCGTGCGCTGCTATGCATTGTGGATCTAATCGTGGCGCTTTGAGATCCAGGATGTTCATATGTTACACCGAGGAATCATTATGCCTGACAGATTGTTGGTCATGGATGTGCACCGCTCGTGCTCCGCACGAAGGGCCGAGAACACACACACAAACACACACACACACAAACAAACAACAAGAACCCAAGTGTCTTTATTTCTGATCTCTCCCACACAGCAAGTCATTAAGAGGTAGAGGAGCGCAGAGGCGTCCGGGTGTTTAGTGTAGCTGCAGGCCTGGTGTGGAGGCGTCGAGGGAGCAAGGGAACAGGCTCCGTGGGCTGCTGAGCGAACCTGCGCTGGTTTCGTGTGCCGCGCTACGCCGTGCTCACAGCAGATGTTCCAGTGCGAAAGAGCACCGAAAGAGGGGAACAGGTGTTCCACCCACCTGAGTGTCCCCAGCATATTGGACTTAACACCCACTCCTGGAAAACTCACTAATACTTCTCGTCCGAGTGTTCACTCGCGCATAAACGTACGTCTATCCAGACATTATGCTATATAAACATAACTAACTTCGTTCAGAGTGAGACCTGAGGAAAAAAGTTCAGCAGGAAAGGAAGACTCTCTAAAACATTGAGTATAATAAATCAGGAGTAAAATGCACTGTAACTCCAGTACATGTGAATACGAGGACAAGGCCCTGTTCAACTGCAAGCATAATCCCTACACTGGTTAAGACTCATTTTTAATTTTCCTTACTTTTTTTCTAACCATTTTTGTGGTCAGATTTGACGTGGCTTTAAAATATGTGGTGGGTTTGAATTCAGATTTACTGTATGCAACACAGCATGCACGTTTACCATAGATGAAGGTAAAACTGGTTAATATTTAGACTGGAATCTGCAATCTTATTCTGGATACATTATAAAGTTAATAAAACTTATTTTCTTTTCTTTTTTTTTTTTACTCTTTTTTTTTTTTTTTTTTGTCAAAACCTACATTTTATGTGCATCAACAGTCTCAAACTGTCCTGCATTGGCTTTTCTGTTGGATCGGACCAGAAGGGCTAGCCATGGGTAAGGCTTGAACCTTGACTGGTTTACTAGTAGATATTTGATAAACAATGTTATTCAAGGCACCATGATCGTGTTTAGAAAGAAAATACATTCACAGTGGTAACAGGAGCTCCACATCACATCACCCTGTCATTTTATTATTTTTCTACAATAGCATGTCTTGACATAATTTATCTTTTTACATATTATCCATATATATATATATATATATATATATACTGTATATTACATTAGAGTCTATTTATGTATGTACACTGTTGTCCGCATTTGTTGGTTTTCTTCTCATCCATCATGCATTATATCTGTTTGTGTTCTAAATGGCACAGACACTAAAACAAGTACTAATGTAGATTAAAGTGCTTTGTTTGAAAGTCCCTGAGCAAAAGAAGGTACACATCTTTCCTGTGCTCTGAATTCCCAATAAGATAAGTAAGACGTGCATCACAGGTGATGGATTCCCTGCCGCTCCGTCATTTTGTCTTTTTATCATCTGCCGATAATAATCCATAATTCAACCGTGATACAGTTCTCCTGCATTATTCAAAGAAAGTTTCTCGTTTGATTTATATGTGCATGCTCTCTCCCTCTTTCTCTCACTCCACTCCTTCATTTTCTCCTGAAACAACCCCCTCCACCCCCGCCCATTGTATGTCGTCACAAGGTAGTCACCAATAAAGTGATTGCAAAATGAGAATACGGGAATGCAGGTGCTCTGAGTGTGTGTGTGTGTGAGTGAGTGCATGTGTATCTGTGTGTGTCTCTGTGTGAGCAGTGGTGTCGTCTCGTACTGAATAATTATACCAGCTCGGCCCAGGCAAATCCTCCCCAGAAGGCAGTGCGTCTGTGAGCCTTCCACCTGCCACCCGCTAAACACCGCCCCATCCATCAAACACCCACTTGACAAATACATTCCATAATAGAAGTTTATTTTTATGGGTAGGCCGAATCACAGACCTTCCCATGCATACAAAAACCTGTCAGAATTATTTATGAGTGCTGCTGAGATGCACAATATGTCATATCAAAGGCAGATTTTACCCTCCCACCCCAACGCTGCCCTGTCAATAGTCGTGCAGACTATCAATAATGTGGAACAGCACAGCGATAAGCCCTCCCAACAGTGGGGTCATTCAGGGAGAGAGGAGGACAGCCCGGGCGGATACCACACACACGCACGTATATAACGACATACATATCAAATATGAAGATACACATGCATAGCTTGCAGATACTGTACACAATGCACACACAATCGTTATTATCAGCAGAATGTGCAGTATAAGGATACACACTCATACACCCACTTGAAGATATACTAGATTTCACTCCACTGGTTAAGCATAGTAATTAACTTAGAGGCTTGTTTTCACGTTTCACTGTCCTGCAATATAAGGCAGAGAAGAAATGAATAGAAACAAATCAATGGCGTGTTTCTGACTCGTTATTAATTACGTGGCTTGCATTTCTCCCCACAGGACGTGCAGCATTTCTTTCCTTTCTGAGTTCTTTACAATTCTCAGAAGACAGAAAACAGTGAAATGTTCCACCTGGTTCAGGGAGAAATGCTGGTGCTGTTTTTAAGAAAATATAAATCGTAACACTCTAGGGTCTTCTACTTTTTGGTGTCTAAGCAAATTCAAATCCCGTTCCCAGTCCATAAAGTGGAAGTACGAGGTACAGTGTCGAAATCTTATTCAATTAAAATAGTGTTTTCATGATTTGGGGTGTCTTTGATATCACGTTAATTTGTTTACATTTACAAACGTGTATGGAAGGTAAATGTAAAAAAATTTGAAGTGTCCATTGTGACAAGCTATAATCATGTTTCTGTTTAAACAATTTCATACTCTGAATCTACAGCTATTTTTTCTTATCCAAGTTCATATACTTAATTTGAAATATTATTACATTATATTATTATTTTTTCACACTAATATGTGAATCTTCCAGTTTAACCTCATCTATTATAGACTAAGAAGTAAATTAACACTAGTTTTAGTCTAAGTTTTAAATTTTGTTTTTATAAATCTGAATTTCCTTGAAATGTAAAATAACATTCTCTTATTCTTCTTTGTATTCTTTCAGTAATATTTTGAACTTGCTTCAACACTTTAAAAGATCCTAAATTATAGACTGATTGTGGACTGATTATACAAGTCAGTGTTCAAGTCAATCCAGGACTCATGATGAAATATCCTCATGAATGATACGCACATAAACCAATTAACATGTAGAGAAGGCTTCAAACACAGTTTAGTTATAAGACTCATAGGCACAGTAAAACATTTAAAAGGTACAAAAGGTTTTGAAGAAGGCTGTACATCCGTAAATGACGTTACCTGAAACATTCAACGAATAGAACAACCAGTCATTAAAACTCTCTGAGTAACAAGTTGCCATCTTGTGGAAGATACACTTCTATATTTTGGAACTGCACTCACAATCATTCATGAACACCACTTGCACATTACAGGAACTCTGGGAGGTATTATTATATCCTCTGTACAGTCCTGACCTCACTACAAACCATTTTCACATGTTTTTGCCATTAATGGAGTTCCTGGTAGGCCAGTGTTTCAGAAGCAAAGCAGGCAGTCTGATCTTATCTCCAGTATAACTTTTGATTATGTACGTATTGTACATCAAATCACTTTATTTTGGTGTTTTCCATGCTAAAATAACGCTAATATATTAACATTAGATATTTAGATATAAACACAAAGTTACAAAATGTAAAGAACAATAAGTTTTATTTTCTCTGTAGTTAGTATTAAATACCAATTATGCTTGGGTATATAATAAATCTGAGTTCTTAAAAAACTTTCCACTTTTTGATTCCTGAGACTCCACTGTTGTGTACATTACTGATATCTATGAACTTAATGTCTTCAAACAGGCAAAAGTTCTGGAAAAAGAATAATATAAAAGGTTCTTATATGAGGATTTTATAAGGATATACAGTAGTCACTGTAGTTGGGAGAAAATGTGACATGTGAGGACATCCAGGTCTCAAGAGGTTTATTTAAGATTGTGTTTACTCCTAAAGTCAAATTTAACAGAAGACCATTTATAAGACCATTTATAATCAAAATCCGAGCACACAAGGTCAGATTCAGAAAACCCCCATTTAATCATTTAATAGATGCTTTTCCCTAAAAGCAGCATGTAAGTGAGGAAGAATACAATCCAAACAAGTAAGCGAGCAGAAGTACTGTAAGTGTCCAAAGCAAGTTAACAGAAAAAAACAAGAATGGTGCAGCTAAAAGTTATCGCTATGATGTAATGAACCCAATAACAAGATTAAATAAGAGAACAGTGGCGTTTTATAAAAAGTGTTAACCAGCAATCAGTCAAAGCCTCCTGAAGGAGTTTGAAGAGATTTCTGGTTGAGGTTTCCACAACATTTCATCATGCGGCAAAGGTAGAGCAACACTGAGAACACGGAGGAGGACTGAAGACATGTAGTATTGAAGTTCTTGCAATTCTTTTTGTTTTGTTTTGTTTTCGCATACGGTGTTAACATTAATGTGGATTTTTTTTTAAGTGTATTTACAGTCAGTGACCTAAATTTAAAAGCAGATTGTAAGGGAGATATCTGAGGAAAGTTATCCATATGCATGAATGATGAGTTATGCGATGTTTGAGCTCAGACTTGAACTTAAAAATTGTGAAAAAAGTGGTATGCTAAAGCAGGATAGTCATTAGGTCACAATGTAAATTAAGTTCTTCAAATTTGGTCAATTCTTCCTGAAAAGTATCTAATTATGTGGTTAGGGAAATATGTTTTTCTTTTTCCTCCCAAAACTTCGATTAGGTGGTCACCAAAGCAGATCACAGAGCCACAAATTTGATTTGGCACAGGATATTTACCGTATGTCCTTCCTGAGGCAAACTTCCACATTTTTTCTGGGTTTGGTACCGACACTGGGTTTCCTGTCAGGGAATTGAGCCCTGGTCTTCTGTGAGGAAGGCAAAGATACTCTCATTATACTTACAGTGTGGTTAATAAAAGTCTGGTGCTGGAAATATAAAACTGTGTTTGGTGGAAGTTGTAGACCCTAGATTAAAGCATGGTTTGGATTAAACTGATTCCCATAAAAGATGGGGAAACAAAAGTGCTCTCTTTCAGAAGAGCCATGTGTTCAGGCTTCTCTTGAAGGATCCAAATGAATCTCCAAAATGAATTAAATTAGACAGAACCACAAATAAGAAGAGTCTAATTTTATACTTGACGGTCATGATCACCAGATGCCACTCACTCGAAGACTGTAAAGATGTGACACATGTTACATTATTTTTTGTTACTTTATAAACAAACACCCACAGCATCAAATTTGATGAACAAGCTAGATGAAATTGGGATTAAAGAGTAGTAGTCGTAGTAGTAGACAAAGGGACACTCGAGTGACTAGAAAAATTTCAAAAGGACACAAAGCCAATTATATACATATAATATAAGATTAATCAGAAGGGACATGAAGTGTGGCTAAGACAGAGTTGGAGAAGTAGTGATAAATAGACAGATTAAGTAATAATAATAACAATACCACAAGAAAAAAAAAATCATAAAAGCAAAAAACTATTACTTCTTCAAGTGATGCGCACATGTTATATTGTGCTGTTTTTTTTTTTTTTTTAGTTCCACTTAAGTATGTTTATAAAAATTAAAAACTAACCTGCAACAAATTCTGGAGACAAGTTTTTTTTCTTCTTTCCTTAGACAAAAATTTTTTTAATGTAAAATGAGCAAATATTAAATGAATAAAATGTATGAATATTTAAATCTCTGAAAGTAAATAGCCAGGCTTTCTGATCGTCTGAAGTTGTCACATGCTTTAATATTTGACATCTCAATGCATCAGATTAAGAATAACACGGACAAGGTATAAAAACAGTAGAGAGACACATTATACATAATGAAAACCAAAATCAATCCTGTGTTTGGTGGCAAACTTGTGACACTGTTTAAGTTTAAAAGAAATACCCTTCCAGGAATGCATTGAAATTCAATATCATTGACTATTTCATTTTCTTTATGGTGTTGGTGCCAAAGCCAATACAATCCCCGATCTTAAGCCTGAAACACTTTTCTCCATATTAAATCATGTTGTAATTAACATTTCGCTTAAATTTACATGTTCAGCTTGGAACAAGGCTACTTTCTCACAGACTGACGCAATTATTTCCAGTTGTTTTGTCTAGATGAAGTAGGAAGATGAAGCCATATTCTCTGTGTGTTTCTTTCTTTTCCAGTGCCTCCACAAGCGCTACATAAAAATAACTCACAAATGAGTGTTCATGCTTTATTCAGTCCAGTGTCGCGCTGATAACACAGCGCCTTATCTAACAGGTAGCAAAATACATTTCAGATCGTGCTAATTTGCAAGCACGGGAATGGGCAGAGGTTGGATATTTCTACACTTACATTCGCAGTCCTTCTTCACGCTAAACAAGACGCCTTCCTAAAGCATGCTGGGAGCAGTGGGGGTCAGATGAGCGACTGGCTTGTTAGCACTATCGCCGTAGTAAACAATAGTTGGCTAAACAGGCTTGTTTTGAAAGTCTCTTGTATGCAGAAATCCCTCTCAGTCCTTAATTACATGACAGAGTAGAACTTTGTTTCTATAGTGTTTTACTAAGTTCACCCCTCACTAGATATGCACAGTGTGTATTTTTTTGTACGCCAAGTAAGGAGGTGGCTGGGTTAGAGAAACAGCAGCGTCGTAAAGCTGTGGGTGGACCATCTTTCACGAAGGCCAGTGATGTATCGCCCTAGCGAGATAGCAGCTACCATAAATGATTACCTGTAGCTGGCCAGGGCTTTGTAATAAAATGGAGCATTATCAATTCACAGGTTTTTGGCCAGATAGCATTCCTGCAGCTACAATGCGATCATAATCAGGGGAGGAAGTGCATCTGTATTCTGCCACTGCCTCTGAGCATGCATCGGGGATCTGCGCGTGAAAAACGGCAAGGAGGAAGAGACTGATTTTACTCCCGAGGTGGCTTTGGACCTGACACAGCCTCTAATCTTCATCTGCATCTTGCTTTTGGATGCCTTCAGCCTCTCAGTGTTTCATGTTTGCCCCGAGTTTGGCAAGATTACAAGAATGAGCCAGTAGCAATTTCACAGAAGCGCATTGTACAGACTGAAATGCGCAACAGTTTAGTGATAACACGTTATTAATGACTGGCATTTTTCATTATAAAAATGTTCCACGTACACTTTGATGTTTTGCAATTTTATAAAAAAAAAAAAACAGTGTTCAAGTGGACAAGTTTTGATTAGAAATGTTGCGTTATGATGAAATGTTGTTTTATTCAAGTTTAACGATACGATGGATGGCATTATCAGGTTTGCTGGAAATAGAAAACTATTGTTTTTTTTTAAGACCAATTAAATTATCTGACATGTTGTGAACATATTTTGACATTTCACTTCTATCCTTAAGATTTCTCCGAAAAAATATTGTATAGTATTACTGTATAGTTTACTAGGGTAGTAATTTATATTTTTATATTTATTTACACTGTTGTATTGAAAATGCCTTTATATCCATAGACTATATAGGTATACAACTCGCATACACATAGTCAAGCTCTTCGATTAAATTACATTAAATGAAAATACATTTTGAAAAGGAAAACATTTTTTTTTTACATTTACATTTAATAACATTTGTTGGTACTTTTTAAATAACATTTAAATAGATAGATATTTAATCTGTAAAGCAAACATATATTTAAATTTGCTAACACATCTTTGCAGTGTAGCTAGTTCTTTATATTTTTCCCAGAATAAATATTATTATTTATTACATGTTTATTTATTATGTTTCTGGCAACCTGATATTTATTTATTTATTTATTTATTTATTCATTTATTTATGTTATTTTTTAAACGCATAAATTACATGGATTTGTATAACCACAAGCCATGTTGAGAATCTCTGTGGGGTGTTTAAGCCAATCTAAGACTTTTGAATGTGCAGATTAACACACCACAGTTATGAAAGTCTCTATTTCTGTATATACAGTAATTTCTTGCTACAATAATGCACTTCTTCCAGCATTTCAATAATGCTTGGATACCATCAAGTGTTCTCAGTATGCTGGAGGTGTGATCTGACTGCTCAGTCACATCCGAAACGCTGACCCCCCAGGAACACCTTTAACGTTCCAAAGATGTATAAATGGCTTGGAGCGAGGTCAGGACTGCACGGGGATGTGGCAATAACTCTCAGCTGAGTTTCTTCAATGTGCGAGTGGTGTGCGTGAATAATCGTGTGTACAGTTCCCACACACAGATGCATCTCTTCCGCAAGCTGGTTACAAGATATTTATAGATTCTCAAGGAACAGGCGTTCCACTTGCTGAATGTTCATGCAAATGACTGCATCAGTTTTCACCCTCGTCCGTGGGAAATTTCATCATAAATCCTGGTTTGATTTGAACATCCCTTGTATAAATCTTTCCTATTTTGCACTGACTTTCTTTCGGCATATACTATGGTCCTCTTTAAATTGATGGCTTCTGAATGTATTCAGAACTTTTTTAGAGCTGAGTAATGTGCTAAGATCTATATCCATATTTAACTTTAAAGACAATTTCCTTATTGTTGTGGTTCTGCAACGAATTCCATAAAGATATGCATTACCTTTAGATCCAACCGATTTTTTTTTTTACCCGTGTGCTAGAACCTGAGTGCCAGAGCCCCATGAGGCACCTGCCTCCCTGACTTTAATTTCCTGGCTGCCATGGCAGGATCTCAGCAGAAGACCATTGCATATGCACGTCGACAGCGCTGAATTTAGCAGGACGCGAAGCAGAACAGCACAATGCCTTTTATTCATCAGGCTCGTCGGTCCGTGCATCGCGCCAGAACGAATTACGGATAAAGACTGGAAGTGACGCCTGTCGGACGGTTTGAAATCATACTCCCCACCCTGACAGGGAGGAACCTTTTAGATTCATTTGTCTGCAGGAAAGTGTGCTACCTGAGTGCATTATGCAGACGCGCAGCAGGAAGGAGGAGTGGGTGAAAAGATGGTGAGAACTGAAGAATCAAGGAGGCAGAAAAACGATAAGGCGAAAGAGAAAGAAAGGAAGAGACGCCTGGGAGGCCTCAGTGCCAGGCCTGGAGGTAGCATGTTAATCAGGGTGATGACTGAAATGACAGCTCATCTATCTTATTTGGGTGACAGAGATCAGCCACTCCCTCGTACATGTCTGTACCACACACCAGGGACTGCATGACAGACAGACAGCGAAAATGAGAATGAGGGTGAGAGATGCACCTATCCATATAATTCATGTTTGAACACACAGGACATTCCTGTGTCAAATACTGGCATGCTTCTGTCGAATATGACATTTATCAAATCAGCATTTTCTGAAAAGTTAGCCAACTAAGGTGCCACACTCAATCCTAGCACACCTGAAGATTTTATCATTGCAAGCAAAATGCTCAAATCCACCTCTCCATCGTTTTTAGATTTACTATATCTCCTTTTTTGATTCACAATATATTTAGTGCCAATGGCAACCTCTTGTTCTTTTCCATGATAAGCGTGTTCCTACTGCAAGAACAGAATCACTGGATCATGAAAAAACTGTAAAATGATGATTCCCAGGTCCATCATTCCTGCTCTTTTATTTCCGTCTGTGCATTGACGAGTGCTTTTATTCTCATCTGACTGGGTTACACTGCCGCCCATTATGCGTCTGCTTCTCTCAGCCTCGCGACGAATGAGTTCCATTCAAACTCGTGCACGCGTGAAAAAAGGCCTCTTCCTCCGCAGAATCATCTAATGCCGCTTTCTAACACACTTCTCCCTGTCCCTTGTCTACAAGCATGGCAGCAAAACCACTGACACTCCTTTCTCTCTTTCTCTTCAGTTGCACCGCATAGAAGAAAAATGAGTGCGTGTATGTGTGTGTGTGTGTGTGTTGGTGGGTAAGTGGGTGAAATAGTGTGTTGTAGCGTTAAGATGTGGAAAAGACACACCCTGTATGCCATTAATTCTCACATTTTACATATTACTCTCTTTCATGGTGGCTTTCTGGATGCTTTAATTAGACCAGAGGGAGCTGCATGGAGACAGTGTCTCTCTTGGGTTCTCACTCTTTCTTTTCTTTTCTTAAGTCTTCGCATGGAAAGGAAAATAAAGGTGCTCAGGGAAACTGCACTGGTTCCATTTAAATCTAAACCTTAAGCCACCAGAGCTGTTTAGATCAAACTATGATCTAAAGTCAGCCACATATTAAAACTTAATGTACCCTGGGATTCCATGTCTGAGTTGTGTTTTATGATGTGATGTTTCTTTTACAAATATGTATGAAAAGGATTTTAGATATTTAAGAATTGCACAACATTCACTATTTATCTCTGTAATTTACCACTTGTACTTTGTTCCACAACTCACATGTTCTACAGATACTATCCTTCAAGAAGAAAGTTAAGCAGCATACAGTAGTAGGGGAGAAGTCATATATACATATTTTACATATATGAGGTCACAATAGGGGAACATCTAATAGGCTTAAACCAATAAAATGATATGGGGAAAAAAATTCATAGTATTTTGTTTGTTTGTTGTACTCTTAACACTCATATGTCTAACAAAAAAGTAAATTTGGCACAATATGTCCATTTAGAAAAAAAGAGATGCCACATTTTATGCTTTTGTTAAATCTACCAAAAAACACTGAATGATACTTAAAAAAAAAAAAAAAAAAAAAAAAATATATATATATATATATATATATATATATATATATATATATATATATATATGCAGTCAGTGTTAAATGACATATTACTGCCTGGGTTATAATGTTATAATGTTATAATGACATATAACACTCCTTGAGTATTTAAATATATGCTTTGGTTTAGATGCAATGTTTAAAAAAAAATACAATTTGTGAGTTACTGTACAAAGGGAAGGTTAATGTATAGGAAGCTGCCCAAATCTGAAGTCACATCTCTCCTGACTAAACCTTGCAGCCCATAGTGGGAGGGGTTCCACAAACCGTCAATCTTTCCCAAATATCCCGTACACGTGTACCGGCTGCCCTATCAGCTTTCCACTTACATACTTCATTAAGCAGTAGGAGACGTGCATCAGTGTGGGCATGAGCACGCCTCTCCCCTCTCGGCCTGCCGGTGTCAGCCTGGGAGCGGATGGGCTTTTGACTAGCACAGGATTGAGAGAGGCTCCGTTATTGGGCTCTTGAATAATGCATGTCCCGTGGAAGAGCTAGAAGACGCCTAGCCGCTGTCTTATAGAAGCTGACGGAGCGTCACTTCACATCATCGATGGCTGACTAGCATGGATGGGGACGGGGGACAGGGACGGGGACGCCCACCCGCCCCTCGCTGAGACGAGACAAGGCGAGATGAGGCCCTGCCAGGCGAGCTCAACAATCCGGCAGCAGCAGTATCGCTAACACTGACGGAATCATCCGGAAATATACTCTGTACCCTCGCGGTGTTCCACTCTGACAGAGCCAAACAGGACATAGTTTGACAGTCGAAATACAGTATAAAATAAGTAAACATCTCAGCGTACATGTTACATGAACTCCTATGGAAACTCAAAGTTGTCTAAAATAAGCACCCTAGTGTTTTTTAGTTCAAATGAACACTTCACATTATGAATATTACTGTATGTAGCAAGTTTTGCTTTTACATTTATCACCCTTGATTGTTGTTGGTATTGTTGACAAAACTTTACCAAAGCCCTAAATCATCATTTTGGATCATGCACTGGTGAAGGTGTTTTTGAAGTGGTAATTATATCACAGAATAAATTTATTAATTATGCTTTGAAATATTAAGGATTTCCAATACCAAAGAGTCAGAGCAAAAGAGAGAGAGATATTTAGGAGACTAACTTTCAATATATATTAAAGATCATATGTTTGGGTTGTGAGTATAGAGATGACATGTTTTAATTGTGATTGAAATTCTATATTTGATTTGTGATTACATTTTGTAGTTAAGATTACATTTACCTTTATAGCACTTGGCACACGCCCTCATCCAGAGTAACTAATCGTATAAGATACGATTTATCTTATTATGAATTTCAGTAGTTCAATAGGCCAATGCCTTAACCACTGAGCTACCCCTAATAACATATTTATTTCGCTGACGTTTGCTTTTTTACGTCTGTGAGTACATAATTGATTTCTAATTGGCATTATATAGTTAAATTAAGATTTTATTTACAAAAATAAAATTGAGAATGTACACCTATCAGCTACAACACTAACACCACTGCCAGGTGATTCGAATAACAATCAATATATATTCTATATGCTGGCTACCACAGAAAGGTATCAGAACACCCAGTGCATTAAAGCATGCCACATGGGACTTTGAAAAGCAAGCAAATAGTTCAAGGTTGTTAATCTGGTCCCAGATCTTAATCAACAAGGTCAAACAAGTCTAATCTCAGGAGGCCCCCTTCCCACAACCCACAGCACCCAACGGATCTGCCACCAGACACCACTGCACACCCCCAGAGGTCTTGTGGAGTCATGTCTTGATGGACCAGAGCTGCACTGGTGACTCAAAGGGAACCTACCCCATACTGGGCTTAATGTTTTGCACTTTACTGTTATGGCTAATTGGTGTATATGAGATTAGATTGAGATTACCAACTTGAGGTGAACATGGAATCTGGAACCATAAGGAGGCAACACCACCTGCTACGCCACCCATGGATTTCCTTTTTATCATGGGTGCATGGACAGGGCATGACATTGATAATGTTAGTGCACACCCTGAAACATCCCTCATCTCTGATTGGCTGCAGAATGCTATGAGGCGGGACCTTTAATTTAAAAAAAAGGCTTTAAGTTGTCAAAATGTTGCTCGTGTTTAAATCCCAGAAGTGAGAAATCTGTGAATAATTATTTGCAAATGTCACACGAGTGCATTTCTGATTCATAAAACTACATCAAAATCTGATGTTGCTTTCAGACACAATTACTTTTGACAGAAAATGAACATCATACCCTTCACCTAGGGTCCACTCGCAGATATGACTGACAGCACTATGTGGGCGAAACACACTCAGAGATGTGACTCGTTCTCCTCTTTGGCAGATGTTGATTACAGGGCTGCGTTTCCACCACACATGCTTCAAATTTCCCTGCATTTTTACCACAACATGAGCGTGTCCCCAAGGCCTCCAAGTCTTGTCCTACAGATGGTCCATTTAATAGGCAACAACACTTCCTTATAAAGGTACCTTCACACAAACAACTGTCAGATATAACACGTTCTTATTGGAAACAGCTGCTGGTCTCACGTGGTTCCTGATGATCATCATCAGAAGATATTTTTTTTTAAAAGGGTATAAGGCCCCACTGTGACTGAGTATTGTTCTTCTGGATAAACATTACCATGGATCAGTTTCTTATGTAAATGCAATGACAATATTGTGCTGTGGTTGATTTCAGCATTGCAACTGAATTTTTATGCATGGACTATTTCAGGCCGAAATTTGAATCATCTACATTTCCAGTTTCCTAAAGTCAACAAGCTATACAGATATTTCCATAAAACCTGAATAAAAACCAAACAATCTACCACCACCAGGAACTCTAAAACTTTATGTAGCCTGCGATCATGATGTTCCCTGAAGAGCGACATAGTGTCGGCCCGGTACTGAGCTGCTTTGGCAGGCAGTGTGTTTTCTGAAACAGACGTAAAAGTGCTTTCCAGCTCCCTTCTCGCTGACTTAATGGTCCCTGATAAATCAGTCAAAAACATAGTCTGCGTCATTAAACTTAGCATGAAACAGCTAGGCTACAAAAAAAAAAAAAAACACGCAGCCCTGGGCAGGAGGAATTAAAGATCCTTTAAACGGCCTTCAGGGGCACCAGGGGGCAGAACAAATAGCTTAAACTCTCACTCCTGAATGCACTCACGAACACAGACCTCTGCAGGAAGAAACAGAAGATAGGTCAATTTTCACAACATGGGCTCACTCCCCTTGGGTGAGATCTCCAGTATGGAGGCTGTGGAATAGCATCTATGGCCCTTCCTAATAGACTCATTACAGCTGTGAGCTGGAAAGACACGTAGTCTTTCCTTTAGGGATTGATGCTGGTCATTTAGAAATGGCACTTATACACAGTAATGGCTGGTCAGCGCTCCATGCTTGCTTTTAAAGCGCTTTTTTGATTACACCTTAATTGGCTTCATCATCTGCCCTGATCTTCATATTCTGCCAGCGCGGTCGTATTTGTGAAAGAAAAAACAACGGAATTAAATCAGTCTGGGATTGGACGTAACGGAAAGGACCACATGTTGGCAGTCCTTCGTGAAAATAACCTCACTGACATTAAAACCTTTCTAAAATCTTATGCTAAATGTTGTGGAACAAGTTCAAGAAAACTGACCTCTATGCATTAATTCAATCCTGAGATGGGCTGAGGAGTCCGTAATATTGATATATAAGTGGATGATACAGGCTCTCAATTATCGCAAATCCCAATAGATGGCCCTTGAATTGCTTTCACATGCTAATCTGTCAACTAAATCATGAAAACGAAGCCGACCTCCGTTGGTTTGATAGATCACCTCAACTTTTCCATTGCAGCCTTTTTTTTTTCTTCTTTTTTGACGCAGTGCCTACAATATACATGAGTTCATACTTATTGCATCATAACTATAAATAAGAGCAGGCTGGACGGAATGTCAGCCTGAGCCCTGCCTCCTGCCAGGCCCCATACAAGGAAATCTGACACTCAAAATGGTTTAAAATGAACACTAATGCCACTCTTGGAATCTTTTTTGCCATTTGCCTTTGCCTCATCTGTGGCATAAGCCATCACTCACGTGGATGCTGGCAAACCGCAGGCTATTAGAAAGCCTTAAAGTCAGTCATCATGGGTATTTCTCTCAGGGTTGATTTACAAGTTGTCTTGAGCGTAAACAAGTTGGATGTTGGAATTACAGGACTGACAAATACCATTCAAAGGCGCGCCACGCAGCATAAAGCAGCTCTTAAAGCAAGCCTCCATCGGTGTGCTGATGTTGGCGCTGCATGAGTAGAGCAATGTGGGTCTGGACAGCATCAATCATAACCTGCTTTGAGTTCCCCTATCCTACCTCCCTTACACAAGTGAGCACACACACACACACACAGAGCTCAAAATCCAAAAAGAAGCAGAGTGTGTGTGTTTTGTGAGAGTAAAGTAAATCAAATGAAGGGGAGGGGAATATAGCAGGCCTTTTGGCAGCGCACCGAGAAAAGAGGAGTGTCACTTTCCACACTTGACAGACGTCCACACCGGTGTATGCCTCACAGCCAAAGATTGTTAAATCGCACGTGAAAAATTTACTGGCAGCTCCAAATGCTTCCTGCACCATACTCTTTGTACTTGATACTCAATTCTATGAAATACATCCTTCATCTCTAAGGGTTTATTTGAAAATGTCAGCCAGCTACATGGTTTATTGTAGCTAGTTTAAAACTACTGTAGTTTCTCTAGCTCCTGACTTACAGATTCAGTGAAGCCTGTCAAATCCGACCCACTGACATGCGATCATTTTACTTATATAAATAAATTTTTTTTTTTATTTAAATAAAGCTTATAGACCTACTTAAACATTGCAAGTAAATAACCCGTAGTCCATAAATAGGGTCAGTTAAACTGTCATGAACATTTCTGGAATTTTGTTTTATTTTATTCGATATTCATGCTAAATTTGAAACCTGCACATTTATAACAGTTCGTAGTTACCCTTGCTTTAAAATTTAAGTTAGGTGTAAAAAAAAATTAAATAAATACATGAAAAATCTAATAATTCTTCTTCCTGCTTGCTTTGTTGCTTTGGAGCAAGAAAAAAAAAAAAGTACCTGAACAGTAAGAGGGACAAAAAGGAAATTTTATCACACCTCTTTTATTAAATAAATACACACAAGACCGCTTACCCTGAGGTTGGTTGGTGTAAAATGATCCTCATTTAAAACTTGTGGCTCTTTGGCGTGAGATGCCTGCCATCAATCAAAAGTGATTGGTCTAAATGGCATTAGAGAAGCGAGCTATGGCTACGCCTTATGCGTTTCCTCCTTCATAGCCAAGCTTTTTGCTTCGCTTATAATTAACACTGTGCATATTGTGCCCCAAAGCTGTGCAATTAAAGGCGGAGGTTGTGGGATACCATCAGCGTCCTAATAAATGCTTGGTCATAACGATAATGCAACACAATAATGGCTTTCCCAATAACACTGGCCTCATCAGTGCACAAATTAATCTCATCTGAGCCTCTGGAGAAGAATTTAGAGTGTACTGTATACTGAACCTGATGGCGATACAGTGTGTATGATGTATTTGGGGAAAGGACAGGATGCGGTTGGGAGGTATAAATTGAGAGGCTTAGAGCTTTTACAGACAGAAGAGGGAGCGATTGTGAAGAAGAGAGAGAGCAGTGTGTTTTGGTGTTCTCTGGACGTTTGTGTATGAGTGAGAGTGTTGCTTTCAGAGTCTCCTGCCATCCATCAGTAATGGAGATAAATAAAGAGGAATCTTTCATACCTGCAACCACCCTAAGGCACATTACCAGGGATTGGGAAAGTACACAAATCCTGTACTTGAGTAAAAGTAGAGATTCCTTAGGGCAAATATTACTCAAGTAGAAGTAAAAGTCCTGCATTTACTTGTGTACCTTGTAGAGCTTGTATTGGCTCCTAGTAGCCTTTGTCAATTGTGATGGTGCTGTTTTATTTAGTTGTTGTCTGCAAATAGCTCCACTTCTGATTTCATTTACATTTTACATTTGGGCATTTGGCAGACACTCGTATCCAGAGTGACTTACATTTTTATCTCATTACACATCTGAGCAGTTGAGGGTTAAGGGCCTTGCTCAAGGGCCCAACAGTGGCAACTTGGTGGTTGTGGGGTTTGAACCTGGGATCTTCCGAACCGTAGTCCAATGCCTTAACCACTGAGCTACCCCTGGCCCTAACACCTGTTACTTTATCAGGCGTCTTAAAAGAAAGGCAAGTCATGCAATTACTCCTAATAATCAGCAGGTCCCACCTCAAATCCTACACAACACTGCCATTAGGCAAAGCAAGACTGAGCAGAAATGTAGTTAAGTAACAGTAGAGGTATTTGCTATACTTTAGAGTGGAGTAAAAATAAAAAGTATCCTTTAATAAAACTACTCATGTAAAGTACAGATACATGAAATATGTACTTGAGTACACTAATGATGTACATGTACTCAGTTACTGCCCAAAACAAACACAAAGGTATGCACTGCAGCAAGTGTTTTGAGAAATCCCAATCGCAGAGTACTCAGTGGTCTACTATACCTACACTGAGCTATAATGAGCTGAAGAAATAACCGAAGCACTTCATCTCAATTTTTTTTTGTGAAATGTTCAAAATAAGATGAACAGTAACCATTGCATAAAGAAGGAATATAAGAACTAAATTCTGAAGCGTTACAGCTGTCAAGAATTAATAGGAAGTGTAGAGACTCTTGCTGTAGAGGCTCAGCACATCTGCAGCTGCAGGACATCACTACTTTCTCTCACCGCTCTGGTTACTGTGGGGGGCTTCCTAGCCACAACTTCACAAGTCACCATGGATTTTCCAGAGATTTTTAATCGTGTTTAGATCAGGACTCTAGGCTGGCCACTTCATTATTTCAATATTTTCAGCTTCAAGGAACTGCTTTACCGGGTTTGCAGTGTGACAGGGGGCATCGTTCTGCATTGAAAAATTCAGGCTGATTGAGAAGGAACCCCTTGTTGCTGAAGGATGTTCTGATAAACATTAGCATTCTTTTAGTTGATGAGGGGCTTGATCACTGCGTATTGGGCTTCCATTCCAAATTCACTAAAGAGCAAGAGCACTGCATGGCAAGCAATTCCAGCTGTGGTGTTAAACCAATTCTCCATTGGTCCCCGCATTAGTCTCTCCTCTTTGTATTTGTCTTACTGGAATGATCAGCCTTTATGGGGGCTCAACTAAATTACTACAATTATACAGCTTCACTATTCTCGAAATCACATATTTAAAATGATAAGCTTCTTTTGTAATGGCGTAAAGGGTCATGCCTTTGGTCTTCATCTGGACAACCTGCTGTGGAGGGATTTCAGTCACCTTAGAGCAGCTTGGCATCTTGCAAAGTCAGTGAAAGCTGTAAAGTTGGCATAATAGGAACGCTGCCGATTAAATAAGGTTTGGCAGATAATTAAGGAATATAGCAACAGGTGCCAGATTAACACCAATAGCTGTGAGGTATCTGAAAATATTATATACTTTCTTAAAATTATAAGTTATATATATATATATATATATATATATATATATATATATATATATATATATATATATAGCTATAGTTCTTTAGACTATATTTCATTTATTATACAACATCCTATCTAATCCTGTTTGGATAAAAAAGGACTAAGCAGTGACCTTGAAGTTTAGGAAATTGTAGGTTGTTCTGTAATTTTGATCTGCTTAGTATGTTATCATTAAAACGGTTTAAAATCCTTTTTTGCCACTCGTGTGAATCCATTTAATATCTTATGATTGAAATATTCTTTTACATGAGTCATTCTTTATAGGTTATGCAAAAATGCATATAATGTAAAAGGATATAGATAAAAAAATATTTCCACTCAACCTTGTTAAAGTACCTTTCACATTCACCTCACCAACTATTTCACAAGAGGAAGTTGTCTAATTTGATATATGGAAGGATTTTTCCCCCTTATTTTCATTATTTCAGGTATTGTGATACTGACACTTTAAACTTTAAAAGATAAAGTGATTAAAAAATAAATAATAAAATAATAATGTCAGGTGTTACAAGGGTGAAATTGCACTATGTAATATTGTAAAGTAATGACACTTTTCAGCAGCGTCTTCAGCATCATGCACAGAGAACAGTGGAGTATTTCTTCGCCACTGATTTGTAGATGGTTGGCGAACGCCACTGGATCAATAAAGCTGTTAAGGGGGAACAGAGATTGTCATGATGTCTGTCATGCACAGAGCCATGGGTGCCATGTTTATCAGTGTCACATCAAGACATTTTTCAGCCCCTTATGACTGCCTCATAGGGACCATCATTATTGGTTTAAACACTTATGCCACTGTTGCTCTTCTAAAATACAACTGAAGGGAAAAAAAATACTTAGTAAAAACAATTAAACATCTTTGGTAAATTATACATTTTAAAGTCACTATGAATGAGAACTGAATAAGGAGTGAGAGCTCAGGTCGTTGAGGCTCTGGTTTGCCAGCCACTGCCAGGTAGCAATTGTTGCGTCCTTAACCCCATGCCCATATGAAATATCCAGTACCTGGAGATTCAGGGGATCCTCTGTGCCAGTCTCAAGTCTGAAGAAATAGGTGGGATGTGGCACAAAGGGCATCCGGCATAAAATATGTGCCAAAATGGGAAAAAGCCCAAGGAAAAATATATTGGCATAATGATTTTTGTAACTGAGGAAATATTACAACAAGCCAAAGCCTGAGCCACCGAAATATTTTAATATTGCTTCCTTTACCTATTGGCAACATGTGATATTGTACACCACTCTATCCTTTGCCAAACTGCTCTTGATGGTTTGTCTTTACAAGCTCTTTTTGTGATTACCACCCCTGTTTACAACGCAAGGTTTAATGCCCCTTGTCTCATAAAACGAGGCAAGCAGCTGAAGCACTGGCACATTTATTAACACATCCTCAATGACAACGGCCTCGCTGTGTCACATTCACTTTCTGCCTTTAATTATCTTACATTATATCCATATAGGCCCATGTAGTCTAATGCAGAGAGACTGAATGAACACCATTCTGCTTTAGAAGCCGTTCGCTGCAGCTCATTATTGTTATTGCACACCGATAATTACCGTATTATGCATTAAAAACAAGCTCTTCCGTAGGGGTGGATACACAAACAGCTTGATGAATGTCTTGTTTTATGTAAACATATTACAATTCCCATCAACCTGCAACTAAGATAATATGAGCAGGATATCGAGGGGCTTTTTCTTGACAGTGTAGCCATGGGCACAACACTCACTCACTCACTCACTCATCGTCATTACCGCTTAATCCTGTATTCAGGGTCATGTCCTTACTGGATTGAAGTACGCACAGAATGGAATTGCTTTCAATCTCCTTCTGACGAAAGGACTCGCCAAAAAAGACAATTGTCATCACTATTTTATCTTTTAAAATGCTGAGCCCTCAGCAATATCAGAGATCCAGAATTTATTTGATTTTCATCATTTCTAATCACACACCCCCCCTCCACCACATCCTCCATCCCACACCACCACCCCACCTTATAATTCCTGAGTGCTGAGTCCATCACCGCGTGTCGGTGAGTCTTTCATCCCAGGTGGAGGTTTAATTCAGAACGAGATGAGGAAAATTAAAAAAGCTCAGTGTCTTTCTGTCAATCAGGGTCTCGCCTCACCCAAGAGCTGCGTGCTTAAGAGCTGACGGGGACATGCTCGTTTGATCTACGCCTTTCAAAGCACTACGGAGTGAAGAGCGCCCATCAAAAATCATTACCTCTCTACAGGAGTCTCCCTCTTATTCTGACAACCAGCAATCATACGCAGGTTAATTCAGCGTCCAGCCTGTTAGTCGTTTTCCACAATATAAGGGGGTAAGAAACACGAGGAGAACCTTCAAGAGAATTCTCACAGAAAGCTCTACACAGGATGGAGAGGATGGAGCAGTGGTACTTCAGGCCATCAAAATACGGTGCAGCACACAATCCTGGTCATGAATGTAACTGTCAACCTCAAAGGTTTTAATCATTAGCCATATCTGCTGACAGTTAATAATCACACCACTGAGCGAAAAAAATTGCCAATTGCATAAAGAGAACTGATTATTTTTAGTCAACATAGTAGAATAAGGGGATGATTCTTATAATTACACCACTTTAGCTCACAATAAAACTTCTATATTATGTATTTATGGACATATACACCAATCAGCCATAACAGTAACACACAGTACAATAACACAGTAACTGGTAACAGGATTATCGGCACCCAAGGGTTATCTATGCCCGTGGGGAACAAATAGTATCCTGTCTTATCCAATCCCACACAAATGCCAATGCAGAAAAATTGTCAAAGAAAAAAAGTGCTGGCAATGCTATAAAGATATCAGAGCACCCAGAGCACCACAGTGCACAGAGCCCGGCAGGCAAAGAGCCCAAGGCCGCTTACCCAGCCTTCAAATTCCCCAGATCCCAATCTGATTAAGCACCCATGGGATGTGCTGGAGAAACAAGTATGATCCATGGAGGCCCCATCCCACAACCCACAGCACCCAAAGTACCCAAAGCATCCACTGCCAAGGTCTTGTTGCCAGACACCACAGCATACCTGAGCAACCAAAGCTGCCCTAGTGGCAGAAGAGAACCTGCTAAATATTAGGCTTGATATTTTTCATTGCAAGGGGACGGCTGATTAGTCTACATATTTGTGTGGCAAGTAACAAGCATATATATATATATATATATATATATATATATATATATATATATATATATATATATATAAAACACATGAATGTGAACACAATTACATGATTACATGATAGCTGGGAACTCAAAGTCATGTTCAGACCCAATCACTTCCAAACAGATCCACATTACATAATCTTGATTTAATACATGAACATAAGACTGATAATTCTTTAAACTGTGTCACATGCTTATAAATATTATGGACAGAAATACCTTAAACATTTGTATGTACAGACATGGTGTGAACTATTTTGCCCAAATAGTCATGGTGTGAACTGTTTTGGATACAAGCGCTGCATGATAGTCATAACCACAGAGCAGACAAATGGTCTGGCCATATACAAAGAGGCATACAGTAGAGCCAACTAAAGTAAGTAGAATCAAGAACCAGGCAAGAAATATCAGAGATATATATCAGAAATATATTCAGTCCCAGATTTGATAAATATATACACTTCCAGTGAAAGTTTTGGTCACCCCATTTTTAATTCAATAGTCATTCCTGATTTGTATTTATTTCTACAGTGTAAAATAATGCTAAAAGCATCCAAAATATAATAAGTATCTCCACTGAACAGTTGATATTGAGATGTGTCTGCTACTTATGCTCTGTAAAGGCTTCTGAATGGCTCTAATCTGAGGTGGCGATTTTTGAGGCTGGTAACTCTAAATGAACTCCTCTGCAGCAGAGGTAAGTTTTGATCTTGTTTTCCTGGGATGCTCTTTATGAGAGCCAGTTTCATCATGGTGCTTGATAGGGTTGTGCAAAGTCATTTGATAAAACTGTTCTTGCAAGAGCAGTTCCAGAACAGCTGATCTTCATGCCCTAAAACAACAACTGACTGTTGTTGTTGTTGTCGTCGTCATTGTCACATTATTAATGACCTAATTCCACATGCGTTATTTCATGATTAAGAAATCCAGTAGGAATTTATTTATTTATTAAACTGTTAATTGGTACTGTATGTAAAAATATGAAAAATGTTTAATGGCTATACAAAATAAATGTAGCCCCCAAAATCTTTTTGGACTGTTTTTCCTTCGCTGCAGTACTTCCCTCATTACTGCACTCCACATAGCAACATCTTTATCAAACTCTCTCCAGTTTCCACACCAATGCCTCATGGTCACAAAACCGGCCCTGTTTCTACTCAGGAGCGCTTAATTAGCTTATAATACAGTGTTTGTGCTTTCTTTCCCGATAGTCGACTTGGCTGCCGCGTGAAGTGCAGTGCTTGACTGCTTTTGCACTGCCGGAGTGGCTGACTGTTTGATGTCACTAATTACCAGGCATGAAAAGCCTAGCGTCCTTCTTGCCTTGTAGGCGTATGATACGCATATACACCACGGCGGGGGATCTATATGAATTTCATCACCGTTTCTATTTAAAGATGTCTCACTTAAAAGTTTTGATGATGGTTTGGTCGAGTGTCTCAAGCTGTTTCCTCATGGGTGTCCTTATAAACATTACAGATGTTAAAGTGTTGCCTTCAAACATACTGACTTACAGTACGAGACAGAATAGTGTTTTGTAGAAAGGAGTGGAGAATGTCAGCATTCATTTCATGCACAGATTAACAAATCAGTTTGATTAAATATAATATAGAACCAATGTGAAACAATAATATATTAGCTATAAATCAGAAAAATAAAATAAGCCCTGTAATGAAAAACAGTTATAAAGCTAACATACAAAAGCATAAAAAACTTTTCCGCGGCTATACGGAGACCAACACTAGGGTCAAACAAAAGGAAATACGTTGCTTCAGGATAGAATTTAGAGCTTTGAACGTCATAAGCATGGCACCGTAGTCAATGCATAACCTAACAAGCAGCCAATGTAGCTTGAGTAATGATTTTGTTTTCCTCTGGTAAAGATGCCGGCTGTGACATTGTAAACAGGCTGAATGGTGAACCAGCTTGTCCAAAATGTGTTCCGATTTGTAGCTTGTCCCCATGCTACCCTAGAGCAATTAATATTCGATAGAAAAATCGCTACCAGGGAAGTTTCGATGCCAGACATGTTTTGTCTCAGACCTGCCCTCTAGTGGATATTGTTTTTAATTAAGCAGATCTGAACATGTAAACAAGGTCGCTTAGGTAGCAAAATTTTCAATGCTAGTACTGAACATCAAAATCCAAATGTCATTTAAAACAAGAACTAAACAGGGAATTTTCCAATTAAAAATTAAATGTATAATATTTAAGATTTGTTTATTGTGTAATTAAATTTCTGATCCTGGCCAACTCCTTTGGTTAAAGGCTGTTTTTTTTAAGACCTTCAAATTAAATATCATTTGCGGATGTGATCTAAAAAAAAGAATCATCAGGTTTTAGACCAACTTGTGAATCCCATCCGACTCAAGTCTGTACTGTCCTCAATGCAGAGATAGATGCACAGATATTTACTAAATAAATTAATTAATAAATTGCATATTTACTTAGACAATGAAAAATAATTTCATAAGAAGAGTTATGGATCCGTCTGTGTGTGTGTGTGTGTGTGTGTGTGTGTAATTACACGTTAAGCAGAACAGTTGTATTAGGTTTTAATCTGCGAACATATTACTGTTGGCAAGAGACTTTGCAAGGTCCACAGACGAACTGAGAAATGTATGTAACTGCTATAGTTGAGTAGGACACTGGATTTAGAGAACAGTACATATAGTATTCAAAGACACACACACACACACACATACGCACAAATGGGCCCATAGGTCAGCCACAGGGACAGGCTGCAAGATATGTACCTGTATACACATTCTGCCTCTCTCTCTTGCTCTGTAAAAACGTGGCTGTACGATGATCGATGAAGCTCCCAGGCAGCGTGCAGGCAGATGGTCAGGGACAGTATAATATACAATTACTCTCCCTTATCACCTTGCCAGCCACAATAAAGCTTCCCAGCCCAACTATAGCTCACGCCACTGAAGGCAGAATTAGTTTTACTTTTGCAACAACACCACACTTATCATTGGGCTTTGGTGAAGGGCCTGAGTGTTGGCAGGAAGGTGGCCCATTGTGAGAAGAGCTTGCAGCAGACTAAAAAACCTTGTGCAAAGCACAGATGTGACTACTTTCCTGCAATTTGAGCAAAGTTGAGCTGTACTTCAGCTAATGAGGTCGCGTCTGCGAAATCACAATAAATGCACACACTGCATAAGGACCTTTGTTTTGCTCCGACATGAAAATCTTCAAAGTTTTCACAAAAAATGTCCAGGAGCACTCAAAACTATTAAGGATGTTCCCACGGGCCTAGTATCCGCATGCGAAATTGCTTAGCCGGCGATAGGAAATATCAGCTACATGGGAAAACTTTGTTTTATAGCGGAGAACAAACGCGATACGAGCGAGCGTCCATGCGTGCGTGCTGGCGCGAAGGTTTCTTGTTTCTCACTTCCAGAGTCAGCGTGCAAGAAGCAGTTCCATGACTTCATTAGGGTTGGCTTTGCAGCAGCAGAGCAGTTAAAGTTAACAGGTTCCCTCGACTCTGCACTCTTATAAACAGGTGCTCCCTCAGGCCTGCTTTAAATCGGAGAATGATAATGGGGCTGGAGACAGGGGGAGAGGCAACTGAAGCGAGTCTGTCCCAGAAGATTTAGGAAAGGCGTATTTAAAACAGTACAGTTCCTGAAGGACATACAAATGTTGGTTGAGGATAGAAAAATGATGTTGTACCCTATCAGACTAAGATGATGGAGAAGAATACAGAGGGGATAGGAAAGGTTTTATTGGTCAGTGAGGATTTTCTCGCTATTCCAGCATTCGAAGTTCACATTCACATCTCTGACGTCAAAGGACTCCATCACTAGAGGCAGAATAATTATGATAATCTTTTAAGTTATTGCTGTAACTGACATTTAGAAACAAAAGCAGTTAGAGCATTGAAAATTTATGAATTGTGTGTGTGCGTGTAAAATGTTAAAAAGATAGTCCTAAGAATTCTCCCTTCCCTGAAAGACTACTGACGAGTATGTTTCATGTGTAAATACTACAATTGTCATATTCACAAAATTAAGAATTAGATTTATATCTTTTTTTTTTTTCGGTGAATCTGAGTATCATTAAAAAATGAGGAAATGTCTTGAAAAAACTATTAATTGGTCGAGCTGAGCTTTCCAGACCTGAGTGGTCCTTAAGCAAACGGCAAGGATTCGTTTCTGTCTCTTTTGAACATGAAAAAGACAGAAAAAGAAACACACAAAAAAAAATTACATTTGAACCCCTTTGGATTTCACCCTCTTCCTCCTTCCGTTTGGATGGAAGTGCAGGCACTAATTAGAGTTGTAAAAGAGTTTCTGAATTTCAGGAATCAGTGAAGTGCGAAACATTAGATGCGCAGAGGCCATTTGCATTTTGCTTGCCTTCACCACCATGTCACAACAAGGTCTGTCACTGTTAAACCAACCACAAAAAAGAGTTCAAAATAAACATTATTTCATATATATATATATATATATACACTGTATATATATTTGTCTTTGTGTGTGTGTACGTGTGTTTGTGTAAAACCTCTCTCCCTGCCTATGCATTTATACACTATTATTGCTGGTTTGAGTAGTTTAGATACTGCAGAAATCCAAAATTTGCATGGAAACCTGTCTCACTCTGTCTCTTACTGAGATCAATGTAAAAAAAAAAAGAAAAACAGTGGGTGGCAGTTTTGTGGGTAGAAATGGTTTGTTGATGTGAGAGCTCAACACTAAACCAGTCAGGTTAGTTTGAACTTACAGGACATTAACTCAAAGAACCACTCTTTACAAACATGATGAGCTAAAAAGCATTTTAGAATCCACAACACACTGAACCTTAAGGTGTCTCAACTACAACAACAGCAAACCACATGGACTTTCAGTTATGTTCCTCCAGAAACCCAAATCTCAGGCTACAGTGGACAAAGACTTACCATGCAAGGACAGGTCAAAATTTGGGGGAAAAAAAATACTGTATCACCCAATGCAGTGGTTCTAAACTCCTAGAGAACCACTGGCCCTGCACATTATAGTGTTTTTCTCAGCTCTCAGCACTCCTAAATTAACTAATTAACAACCTTTTCTAAATTTAGGTGTGGCATTGTAGAGCAAACACTAAAATATACAGTACTGGGCCAGTGGTCTTTCAGGAATCGTATTGAGAACCACAGCCCTAATGTTATACCCTACCAGTCAAAAGTTAAAACGCCTTTTAAATCCATGGTCTTTTTTTTTATTCTTTCTTTTTACATTGTAAAACATATTTTTTTGAAATTCAACCAAAATATGCAATAATCTCCTTTGAACAGTTAACATTGAGATGTGTCTGTCTCTTATGCCCTGTAAAGCCTTTATAATCTCTTTAATGCGAGGTGCTGTTTATTGGTGATTTTTAAGGCTGGTAACTCTAAATAAACTTTTGCTCTGCAGCAGAGGTAGGTTTTGGTCTTGCTTTTCTGGAAAGGTCTTCAGGAGAGCCAGTTTCATCATGGTGATTGATGGGTTTTGCAAATGCACTTGACAATACTGTTCTAGCAAGAACTATTCCAAAACAGCTGACCTTCATGTGTTAAAATAACAACTAACTGTTGTTGTTGTTGTTGTTGTTACTTAATCACCTAATGCCATACATGTTATTACATGGTTTTTAAAAAAAAAAACAGTATTGTTTTAGAATGTAGAAAATACGTCCAAACTTGTGTCCAAACTTTTGACTTGTACCGTACATATCCTTACACACAAATGCATATGCATGTATGTATGTATATATGAATGCATGAATAGATGGATGGATGGATTGATGCATGTAGTCTACACACAACATATGCAAAAGTAATGCTTTAATATTAATATATTATTGTAGATTAATGATCTGAACAATTCTTAGTCTCTGCATAAAAATTTGAGACTTGTGTGTACACATTTCATAAACATTCTGAGAAGAAAAGCACGCTAATTATCCATGCAAAATCCATGCATATTTAAATTTAAGTACCAATGGCCCTGCCAGACATGATGAGGATTAAGGGGGAGAGAGAATAGATAAAAGAAAGATGGAAAGATGAAGGTAAATGCAAAAATGCACATTAGCTGTAATTGTGGACAAAATTATACAAGAAAAAAAAAATCAGATGAAGAGTCCTTTTCATCACCACACTTTAATGGGCCTGCATGAATTTCTATGAGCTCTGTTTTCTTAATTCCTGCTAATTATTGGCATGTTGTGCTGTTTTCGGTCACCATAAAAAGATGGCTGGTGTTTCATGAACTGCATGCTATTTGCCAAATCAAAACAATATTATTTCAGCTCTGATGATTTAATTGCTGATAGGGTGCCTTAAATGAGATTAAAATGAATGCGGGCAGATTAACGAGAAGGCTGATCACATGATCAGACTGTCTGCGCCCATGTTAAATCCAACACACTCACACGTGCACGCACACACACACATACTGAGGCAGCCAACCAGCTGGGCCCCATACAGCCTTGGGCTAGCAAAATGTTAATTGGGCTTCTAATATGCTATTTTATTTGCCACAATCTGTAAATATCACTTACTGTCAACAGAAAAACAAAAGCTTCAATGACAGAGGTACTTTGGCTTGGCTGATATGCTAAGGAACGATCCTTTGAGTTGTTTTCTTGGATGTGTGCACTGTGAGCTATTTGGCATTGTGTGATGACCTTAATAGTGTTTCTCACTTTCTCTCTCTCTCTCTCCCTCTCTCATCTTAAATGTAAAATGATGCACAATTAGCCTGTATATTGTACAAACGCAGCACTATGGTAGACATAAAACATGTTAAAAATGCATGTGTGATAATTGCACCACTCTTTATTTAATAAAAGTATAGTGACAAGAAATGTGTATAACAAATTAAACAGTTCCTTTAATCCTATATGTCCTGTCTTTTTTGTTATTCTTTGACATGCCAATGCAGGGCAGTGCATCCGACACATACATTAGAAGATTACTGAGCGAGACGACGTGCGCAGACGAACCTGTCCAAACGAAGCAATCTGACGAGAGTGATCTTTCGCCGCGCTGTAGTGACAGGACTGAGTGGACCTTCCTCTAAACTTAAGCTCAATTGTAGTGGAGCGAAAATATTGTGTGGCGTCTATCACACTGACAGTAATGCACCGAAATGGCCCATAAACATCTACAACTCTCCATCTCTCTACGACAACCTATGGGGCTTATTGCTGTACATTAAGACTTAAAAATGCGTGACGAATTCCATTAATCCATCTCATTACATAAAATTTCCATTTGATTTTTTCTTTCTTCATCTGTGAGGAATTTTAGATGAGCATCAGAAACCCCTCATTATTTCATATTCAATCAATCAATCAAGTGCAGAGGAGCGGTGGCCCGGGCAGGGCAGTGTGGGGCTTCAGGCTGATTATGGAGATGGACGTTAGGTCATTAGAACAATGGCTGTCTGTGAGAGTGTGCACGTTCCTGAAGATGTCATTGCTTCATTATTATTGACATGCTGCATTACTTAGCTGGCCTAAGTGGCCCCGGATATGACAGATATAATGCACATAAACTATGCTTGAGTGGACAACACAGAGATCAGACAAATATTGTGCTGGTGAAAAAATTAACATTGCATTGTGTGTGCGTGTGTGTGTGCGTGTGTGTGTGCTCAGATGTGGCCTAGATGATCATAAAGCAGAGAGCAGGACGATGATGATGATGTCTGTTCAAATCTGTTTTCCAGTCAGCCATTTGAAACTTGGACGTGAGACCTGGCAAATGCTTGGTTTGGCAAATATTGGAAATATCTATCAGGTCCAAATGGAGAAGCGATGGAACGCAATAATGAATAAGTGTCTGAGGGGGGGAAAAAAAGTGACTCGTGTCAGCGGGGTGTGAAATACACCTTGCTGTGCGGCACTCGGCGGTCTAACTCTGCCTTTCTCAGCACCTTCAAATGCGATTGTCACAGAAGAGGGATCTCGTGAAAGAGAAGACAGAGAGGAAGTGGCACTCCGGTCAAAGTTTTTCAATTTCACTGCCAATTTCCTGCGTAATTACTGCTGCTTTTGATGGTCTTTTAACGGCAGGGACCATCCTCTGCCTCTCAGCGGTGAGCCACAAGATGATCTCGCACACTCTGTACACATGCGCACCGTACGACAAACAAGTATCCACATTGCCATCAACCCTTGGGGTACCTACCCCCAGGTGGAGGTCAATGAGCTATGGCTAATGTTGCAGGGAGAAGGAGGAAGAAACCAACATGGCCACTGGGGCTGACAACTTAGATGGACCAAAACTGATAGTCCTGCATTTCTAAAAGGCTTCCTCTTCCTATTCATTGGCTGAGAGCGATCAGGTGACTTACCTACAACCAGATGCTGGTTACTCAGTACACCATGTGGCCAGAGGTCAAACAGGAAGCACTGCTCTGCTGGGAGAGACAGGAAACAGATGAGAGGTCACAGATCATTAGAACATATCTATCAAGTCTTTCAGGGTTAGTAATTCCTGCAGTCAAATGTTGCCATGTAAATATGTCAAATGGGAATGAAATTACCAGCGCGCTTTATTGACTGTGATAAAATCTGAAAAGCGCCACTGAACATAATTACATACTTGTCAGAGCCATAAAAATTAGCTTTATTATCAACGGAATGGTTTTGTACAACTTCATTTCTGTTCGATGCCATCCAGATGGGGCCACTTTACGCACTTGAACAGTTTTTATGCAGATCCGGACTTTTTTTTTTTTCCCCCTCTCCTTCGCTCATCTCTCTCTCTCTTCCTACATCTGTCTGCTCGACGGAGGGAGGTAGAGAGAGCGAGAGAAAGAGATGGAGAGCGGGAAAGAGCAAGAGGCTGATGTTGAATGCTACATTAGCTCTGTCAGGGCTGGAGCGCTTTTTCATACGCTGGAACACCTGCAGTGTGAGGACACAACAGAAGGACTACAGAGCCATATGCAGGTGAATAAAACAACGCCATAAACTGCAGTCTGATGGCAGTTTGCAGTAAAAAATACACAGTTTTACTTAGTATGGCCATCAGTCACACAAACTGAGGTAGTCACATAATTCCAAAGGAGGAAAAAAAGGGTATATTTAGAACATTTAGGGGTTTGTGGTTTGTCTCTCTGGGTGAAGTCTTAAAGTTTCTATGCAGGGCCTTAAACCAGGATTAATCTAGAAACAAATCCACCATGCTAAAGTGTGCTTTGGGTTTTATATAAAGCCCTATAATAGAACAGTCCCTACTAAAATGAGAGGTAAAGTGGGACCACATCATTTGGAACAATAAGCCATTCAAACCATCCAAAAAGAACACTTTATTTTACAAGTATAGTCTATAGTGTTAGTGGTATAAATAAATGATCTTAATTTTAAAAGAAGTAAATTAGTGGTATAATGCCAGCCTGTTGCTCATTTGGTTATTTCTAAGCCAGTTCTTTTGTCTTCTTGCCAATTGCTGTTTCTATATCCAGGAATCAATGTAAGTGTAACAGTACTGTGGATCTATATTCCACTCCAAATTATGTCTATCACCACTAACATATCTTACTGTAAATGCCCTGTCCTGTTCCTGTACAAAATTGTTAATGTGTGTTGTTTGGTCTAATAGTGCACTATTGTTCCAGTCCTGCATATAATATGTCCATGCTATAAGGATGTATATACAGTACAGGCTAATGTTACTATGCACAAGAGAATAAAAAAGCTGCAGTAAAAGGATACTGTAGGTCATGACATTTTCTCCAAACTACGAGGGATGTTCATGTCAAAGCGGGACTTGTGATGACATTTTTCATGAATTAAGGCATAAAACAGATTGACATTCACAGAAGATTTCAAGCAAAGTCTGGTGATGAGACTCTTAGCTGTAGTAAAAGTTATGAATGGTGCAAACATTTTAAAGAAGGCCATAAATCCATGAATGATGATCCCAGCTGAGGTGGCTGTGAGCCCACACAGCCGTTCCCATGAACATTCAGCAAGTGGAACGTCTGATTCTCGTAAATCGACTTGTGGAAGAGATGCATCTTCCTGTGGGAACTGTAAACACTCATCATTCATGAACACCATGCTACATTATTGCCACATCCCCCCTATAGACCTGACCTCACTTCAAGTCCCTTCTGCACATTTGGGCAATTTAAAGGAGTTCCTGGGAGGCCAGCATTTTAGATTATCAACAGGCTGTCCAATCATGGCTCCAGGGTACTTTGAATACTTTCTATCTTGATGGTATACAAGCACTAGGGTTAGTGCTTGATTGTCTAGTTCTGAAAAAGATGTCATACTGGAGGTCATGAATGGTCTGAAACCTAAAAACCCAGCCAGTGAAATGATGTCCTTACAACTCATCATCCCTGGATAGTCCGTTATTCCTCTCCCAGCCCACATCTTGTCATGCTTAAGCAGTGTGTTACTCTGCTCTCACAGACAGTTTTACCTGCATCACTTATTCATCTCCTAATTATTATTTGTTGCTTTTGTTTCCCTTCCTCGAACCCTATTATCATATCAATTTGCATGTCTGTCTCAGTCCTGAGTTCCACTCGTGCCGCATTTTCGTCAAACCCATAATGCACCTCTCACTGCTTTTAAATTATTAAGAGAACAAGTCCAAGCAAGAGGCTTGGGATTCAGATTTAAAAAGGACACCTAATGCCTAATGGTGGCTTTCATTTGAGACAGTGAGATAAGGAGAGATCCTACATCACTACACACTGAAGCCACAAAATATAATATAAACAATGTATATATATAAAAACAGTGCTGTATACTGTATATAGCACTGACAATGAAACACATGATGTGTTGTTTTGACAAACTTATGCAATGCCACAACATTTATTATCTGTCTTAAGGTCCTTTAATTTTGGCTAAGACATTGTCTTGATGATGAAAAATAAAACCACCCTACAAAGGCTTTTTCAGCACATCCAAAAACTTTCAATGGGGTCAAGGTCAGTACTCTATGGTGGCCAATTAATGCATGATAATCATTCCCCATGCCCCCAGAAGCAGGTTAATCAATCTTGGAATTGTCATCCTGGAACATTCCTGTATGATCAGAAATAAAAAAAAAAATGCATAGATGTGATAATCTGTTCATTTAAAACATTGACATGTCATCAGCTGACTTAATTTTTTTGCCACATAATGTGGCTGAGCCTAGACCTGACCAAATCAAGCAACCCAAGACCATAACCCTGCTTTCAGAGGCTTGTACTGTATATTGGGCACTATGCAAGATGGTTGCATTGCTTCATGCACTTCCCTTCTTAACCTGATGCTCACAACGCTCTGGAATAAGAACAAGCTGGACTTCTCAGACCACATGACATTTTTTTTTTTAAAACCACATTTCCCCCACAAGTTGAAGGTTCAGCACTATTCTTCCAGGTTTTAATTCTGCATGGGACAGTACCTAATTTTCAGTTAATTCCAGTAATGTTAACAATTTCCTTAGTTGTTTTCTTTGCCAATAATAGCAGGCCAACAATTTGATTCTCTAAAAAAAATTTTTTTGCCTGTCTGGAATCAAGTTTTTTTTTTTTTCACATCCACTTGATGCATTGTCTGAGATGGAATGTATAAGAAATGTAAAGCTACTTACTGCATCAGTTAGTGTTAAACAAATTGGTACCAGCTAAAACACATTAATCACTATACTAATTATCCAATCAAATGCCTATACAGTAAGTATTTGCTTATTTAAATCCAAAAATGGCTTTTCTTTTGGCCAGAAATTGATTTATTTTGCAATTATATAATTGTGATTATTTTACTATATAAAGTACCATATACCATATAGTATGCGCCTTTATATGGTGTATATATATATATATATATATATATATATATATATATATATATATATATATATATATATATATATATATTAGAAGGAGGGTCATGTGACAGATCAAACTTATTGGGAATTTCACAAGAAAAACAATAGTATGCTTGGTTTTAATGTAACTTTATTCTTTCAGAGGTTATTTACAAGTTTCTGACCACTTATAAAGCAGTTTATTTTTTTACATACTAATGACACGTGAGAAGCGGATAGAAATTGTGTGTTGATATCTGGTGAACGCAGTAACTGGGTCAATGCAGCAGTTTTCAATTCAAGACACCCTACGAGACCACCCATCTCCCATGCTACAGTTAGCAAACTGCTAATAACTGCTTTATAAGTGGTCAGAAACTTGTAAATAACTCATGAAAGAATAAAGTTATGGTAAAATCAAGCACACCATTGTTTTTCTTGTGAAATTCACAATAAGTATGACGTGTCACATGACCCTCTTCCTATTGAAAAAACACAAGTTGGATCCAAAATGGCCGACTTCAAAATGGCCACCATGGTCACCACCCATCTTGAAAAGTCCCCCCCCCCCCAGATATACTAATGTGCCACAAACAGGAAGTTAATATCACCAACCGTTCCAAATTTATAAAGGTGTATCCATATAAAGGGCCCACCCTGTGTGTGTGTATATGTATATATAAGGGGCATACTATATACCATATAAAGTACTATATCTTACTGTATAACAGCAGTATACTAGATGTTTACTATATGTTATATTAGATGTTTACTAATTACCATATTCTCAATCACAGAACATAGTATAAGTCTTTTTTAATGTGCATATGTAGTACAAAATTTTACATTACCAAAAAAAAAAATAATTTTTTGGTCAGCATTTTCTGTCCTTCCTTTGTTCATATTTAAAGAGAGTGCTTTTCTGTCTTCTTTGAAAAAAAACTTACAGAAATTATCGAGGTATGTATGTGTATTTATGCAGTTATCTGAAAAATTTCCTACTATGAGGAAATTTGAATTAGTCCAAATTTCCCAGTGTAAATATTAACGTTGAGAGTTAAGTTCCCATACTTTAATGTGTCCAATATTGATCTTCAAGTCATTCAGGGTGGATATTTTCCCCTTGAAACTCTCAGGCAGACATGCGGTTGTACGGTGGCTGTGCTTTCTGTCAGCTGTGTGAGCTCTGCTCTGTTTGCTGTGGTTTGTGAGGCCTGCAAACTGAATCTGCTGAGGACAAATGCTTTTCCAGGCTGTTCTCACCCCCTGGGAACCCTTAAACCCAGTGCGCTTTCCCTTTATCCATTTCCTACTGAGACTCTTCAGTGCATTAAGCTGCTAGGATCACACTACACTAAGTTTAGGGAGGAGCCAAAGCTGTGTTTATTGTGGGATTGGGTGGGACCCAAAATTTGTTCTGCATTGATAAAATATAGGAAAGCTTCGACATTATAACATTTTACCAATTTGATGTAATGTAATTTAATGTAAACCAACAAGTTAAAACTGATGCAATGCAATCAGAGTGTGCCCTCTGAAGGGTTTAAATGGAGGTTTAAATGAGGTTATGTTGTAGTGCACCAGAGTTAACATTCATGAAAAAGTCACATGAATTCCAATCTGATTGTTCTCATTCAAATTACATGACCACATAGCTATATATCTGGTCTAGGACCATATATGAAAGTGACTTCACTTTGATCTGAAAAACATCAGATTTTTGTATTTAGAGGACACTAAACAAAGATCTGTCACATTATGGAAAACAATAGGATTTGAGTCACCTCAGGGTGGTAATATGGACAAAGCCAAAATGTCAGTCACAATTGTACATTGCAATGCTTGTACTAAGGCTTAAGTACACTACAGCTATGATTTGATGATCATGTTGTATAATCAATTAAGAGAGAAAAAAAATCACTTGTTGCAAGTTGACATAAAGCTCTCGCCAGTGCAACACACTGAAACTTAATCAGCTACAAGGAAACATACAGACATTCTTTATAATGGAAATAACCAGCATTCATCACTAAATAATATCGGTATAAAAGTCATATTGATTATGAATGCAATAATTGATTGCTATTATTTTATTGATGGTTATGATACTTTATTTAAATAAATGAGTAATAAGCAAACTAGGTATGAGTCTTTTGAATACTTTGTAGTTCAGTAACCTGGTGAGTTCCTTCCAAATTAAATTCACCTACACATTCCTTGCCTTTGCCACAATCTAGTTTATAATTAAACTGTAATTATGTTAAACAGTGCTGTGGGGGTGCAACAGGTAGCATTGCTTGCTCACAGCTTTGGGGTTCGATTTTGAGCCTGGGTTATTGTCTGTATGGAGTGTCAGTGTCAATGTTCTCAATGTTTCCTGCATCCCAAAAACATCCCAAAAGGGGAATTGGCTAAGACTAATGGACGCTAGTCATGAATGAGTATTAGGATGTGTGTGCAGGTGCTGGTGTTTATACCAGCTAGTATTTCCTCTTCGAAGAAAACTTTATATCTACTGAATTATCTTTTCCAATTTAGGGCAAAATGTTCAAAATGCTTTGTTTATCGATTTTTTTTGTCACTTTTAATCCAAGCATCTGACAGACAGGATGGACTTAATGAAGTGGCTGGGTTTTATGGAGTGTAGGGTTAAGGCCCTTACCCAAGGACACAACAGTGGCAACCTGTCGGTGGCGTTGATCAAACCCCGACCCTCTGATTAGCAACTCTGAGCCACCACTGCCTCAGCATTTTCATAATGTAAACAATTAAGTCATAAAAGTAAATAACTGCATAAAATAATAATAATAATAATAATAATAATAATAATAATAATATAAATAATAAAAAAGGCCTTTTTACTCTAAATTATTTTTTCTAAGATATTACCACAAAATAAATTACTGTCTTTTTTTCTGTCTTATTTGTTGAGTAAATTTACTAAGCATGATACAATACAAATAATGAAACCATTAGAACTAGCACGACAAGTTGCATGCTACATTTACTACTACAGTAATACTAGCAAGAGTGAATTTGTTTCAGTGAATTATGCTGGTACTCACAATTTTTAGTATGCCTCATTGTGCAAGGAGTGAAAAGTGTTTGTGCCACTACTCATCCTTCAGAAGACAACAATACTGCGTGTGTGTGTCTGTGTATGGGTGTTAAGAATCTGCTATCTGCTTATTCAGCTAGCCATATGTGTTGATCATGTCAGTGCTAAACTCATTGTGGTGCTACAATCTACTATAAATGGCCCTGCGCCGGTTTGCATGCAGAAGCGACTCTTCTCCTTTTCCCTTTTCCATTAGAGTGCAGTCGCATCGTCTCCTCTCCCCACATTTTCGCCAAACAGTTACAAGCTCCAGCGTCTGAAAATCTATACGCTATTGATCTACAGCCAGTCGCCACAATTATTCCTCTGAAGGAAACACTGACAATAAATTACACGTGCACAGGCTTTTCAGCTGCCGCTCGATAGAACGACCATCTCTTTGTGAGCCAGGTGGGCTGTCACTGTACACCTTCAATGAAAACACACACACATAAACATACACACACAAAGTCTCATATACTGTCTTCTGATATATCTTAACATAGAAACATTGGGTATTAAATTTAATAGAAAGTTTTTTGAGAGTATTTCAGTATATTTTAAATAAAAAAACAAGACATTCAAGACATTTTTTTTTGCCAAAATCTGCCAGAAACTTGAAATATTTGTCAGCAGGAATTGTTGCTGTTACAGTACTGTTGTTGCTAACAGCTTAATCCTGTATATAGGGTTGCGTGGGGCCTGTAGCCCATCCCAGGAGACTTACTGTAGGGCATGAGGCAGGGTACACCATGGACAGGGACCAGGGTGCCAATCCATTGAGGCTCATTCACACACCCATTCACACACTACAGGCAATTTAGAAAGTCTAATAAGTTTAATACGCATGCCTGAGGAAACTCACCAAACACGAGAAGAACATGAACAAACTCCATGCACACAAAGGCGAGAATCGAACCTATACCCTGAAGGTGCAAGGAAACAGGGCAAACCACTAAGCCTTCGTGCAGCCTATGGCTACTATGGGATATATACATATATATATACATATATATATATATATATATATATATATATATATATATATATATATATATATATATAATTTTTTTTATTTTATTTTATTTTTTTATTTAATTTTATTTATTTTTTTATTCAAAGTATGCTTAAATTCATAACCCCCCAAAAACATAAAAAAAAAACAGAGTTCTGTTTGGAGAAGACAGCAACAGCCCCCAATAGAACTCAGGAAAAATTTATCTGCTCTCTTGTGCATGAAATAACGATGCCACAGCACACAGCTGGTCAAGAGACACCTGAGCAGCCAATTATTTATGCTCTCTTGATATGGAGAGATTATGTATATGTTTATATTATAAAAGTTGTCTTTTCAATGGTGCATTTAATAAGTAAGGAATAAAACATGACAGGGCTTGCTCCAGCAGAAAAATAATCAACAATACAGTACATTCTGACAAACAGAATTTCATGTTACTATGCAGAAGTTGAATAGTTTGCATTACAGTATGCCCCATTTTGTAAGGGTTTAATTCTTATGGTACAACAAATATACCAACAATGACTTTTTCCCTGTGCTTGGTGCTCCACTGGGTGCTCTAGTTTCCTCCCACATTCCAAAGACATACAGATTGTATAGTGAGTGTATGGTTGTGTGTCCTGCAATGGATTGGGCCCCTATAAGCGACGGTGTTAACCACTAAGCAACCATGCCACTAGTTTACTGTGTTGTGCACACTTGTTATAATGGCTATAAACTGTCATTCCTTCATCAGACTCACTTTTCTCTCTCTCGCTCGCTCGCTCTTCAAGGTAATAGGACAAACAATTGCTACTATAACACACATTTCTTTAATTTATTTCATGTCGTACATGTGTCCTTTGCAATCTGTTACTATAGGAACCATTACAAGCGCATTAATATAAACCAGTGAGTTGTCTGGCATTATTGCCAGAGTTGCTGTTCTGTAGAATGCGGAAGATAAATTTGATGCACTCAGACCGATCACAATCAAGAAGTCAACGGAGCTGTGTAATAAAGATGTACATAGCCTTGATTGAAAGCCACTATCGGGCACCTTAACCTCATAATTGTAACATGTATTGTTCAGATCTTCATGTACAGTGTCCTAGCGAGCCACATCACTTTAGACAACTGCAAGCAGCAAAAGCAGAAAGGAACGCAGTGTCTGTGGCTGAAGTGAAAGAGTGCAGCGGGGTCTCGGTTAGTGACTGGTTTAAATCATTCTCAGTGCTTTAAGAGGAGCGTGTCCTTGTGTTCTTGTCTCCACTTCCCTCCATCTTGCTGACGCTAACAAAAAGCAGGAGCTCATTGAAAAACCCGCCACTTCGACACCACAAACTGCCTTTTCTAATATTTGTCATGTCTTTTTCGAGCAATTCCCCCCTGCCGCAATCATATGCATCTTTAATTGCACCTCTCATTAGTTCTGTTTTCCCCCTAGAAAGGAGATGGAGGACAATTAATTTTATCACTTAATTTTGTCACCGAATCGCCGGCTGCCTGTATCGATGCCCGCTCTTTTGCGGACCCCCTCGTTTTTCACGAAAATTAATTGACAAAGTGAGAAAAATTTATCAGCATATCAGTACATTAAGAGACAAATTGAAGCGACGAGGAAATCAATTGCAGGAGCTGTGGACAGCCAGTTGTCCCCCCACCCGTGATGAGAGGAGCTGCGGGTGCTCGCCGGGGGCCGACGGCTCACTGCCGAACAACCATTTGTTCGCTTCGGATGACCATAAATCACAATGAGTTACAAATGACCCTGCAAGTTCACAGCAGGATCACATACACACGCAGGCAGAGACGCAAACACATGCACACTCAAATACACACACACACACACGCACGTACACACACGCAAATTACTAGTACAATCTCAGCTGTAACCGCTGTGATACCGGGGAATCATGAAATGCTGTCTACGTTTTACTATCTGATCAAATAAGTTATATATCATCCCCAGAGGTTTTTAGTCATGTATGATAAAGGGCTAAAATGTACTGGAGGCATCCATAACATCCAGACGATTAAAAACATAAAGGGGTGGTGAAAGAAAACCTAATAAACAGCGGAAATGAATGCTAATGTGAATGATAGCAGACGGTGACAAACCTAGCCCCTAAGGCTAAAGAGAGAGGAAAAGGAACATGAAGATGATGATGAAGGAGGTGTCAGAATCTTCTCATAGATACCAACAAAAAAAATTCCTAACATAATTTTTTTTTCTATGAAATGTCTGCTTCCCTTTACGTGTTCCGGTTCTTATAAACCTGTAATGTAAAAGGAATTTCAAATAGGCACAGAGCTGCATGATAATGGTTGAAATAAAAATCACAATGCATTGATTCGATTAGTTCAATACAAAATATTGTAGCGTTTTTATCGCCGTAAAGAATGGTGGAGAGACGAGTGAGCTTCCTGGCTGCCCAATGCAAATGGCTGGGAGGACTTTATTGAGCACCAACACAAAACAGCACATTCCACGGTCACTAAAACAGACATCTACCCACACACACACACAACCTGGCCGAAGCCACTACCCCAAACACCTTTCCCCAACACGGTGAACACATCATAACCCCTCCCGCAAAGCATGATGGTCGTCTGTCAAACCCCACCCACGCCACACTGCCCCCACCTGAGCTGTGACCGTCCCCGGTCACCATGGCGAACTCAGTCCTGGAGGCGTGACGGTGGCCGGCGCTGGCGTTGTGAACGCCGGAGTCCTTCCGCGGGGGAAGGAGGGGTGCAGCCCCCCTCCCGAGGCGGACCGCCCTCCACAGAGTTCAATGTTTCACTGGCGTTGGGCCGATAGGGAGCGAGACGGTCTCGGTGGAGCACGACCACTCGCAACCGCCCCGTCAACCGCACCCGGTAGACTACATCGGAGAGCTGGGCAATGACCGTGCAGGGGCCCACCCAGTGAGACATGAGCTTAGGCGAGAGCCCCCTTTTCCTTCCAGGGGAATACACCCACACCTGCTCCCCAGCAGCAAAGTCTCGCCCCTGGCTGTGAGTGTCATACACGCGGCGCTGTTTAACACCGGCGTCCGCCAAGTGTCTACGTGCCAACTCGTGGACACGGAACAGTTTGTCTTTCAGTACAAAAAAATAATCCAACCCCGGCTTCGTGGGTAAATCCACTTGTGGGGGGGACCCGAACACAAGGTCCACGGGCGTGCGCAACTCGCGACCGAACATTAACGCAGCTGGCGTCAGCTGTGAGGACTCCTGCACTGCTGTGCGATAAGCCCAAAGCACGAGAGGCAAATGTTCGTCCCAATCCTTTTGACGGTCGCTGGTAAGCACGGCGAGTTGGGTGGTGAGCGTGCGATTGAAGCGTTCCACGAGGCCGTCACTCTGCGGATGAAGGGGCGTGGTGCGGGTCTTCTTCACCCCAAGGCGCTCGCACACCGCTGCAAACACCTCCGCCTCGAAGTTACGCCCCTGATCGCTGTGCAACTGCTCCGGGGCGCCGAATCGGCAAAACACCTCATCCACCAGCACTCGAGCCGTGGTGGAAGCGCTCTGGTCAGGGACAGCAAACGCCTCCGGCCACTTGGTGAAATAATCCATGGCCACCAGCACATACCGGTTCCCGCGATCGGAGATAGGAAACGGCCCAAGAATGTCCACGCCCATACGCTCCATGGGTGCCCCCACCCGAAAGTCTTGCAGGGGTGCCCGCGAGCGCTGGGTAGGTCCCTTCTTTGCCGTGCAGATGTCGCATCTGTGCACAAAGAGTTCACTATCCGTGTGGCAGCCCGGCCAGTAGAAGCGAGCGCGCAACCGCCGCAGCGTTTTAGTGACTCCGAAGTGTCCCGCACCCACATGCCCGTGTACCATTCCCAACACTCGTGACCGCAGATTCCGCGGCACCAGCAGCTGAAAAGATTCGCCAGCGCCGCACGGTCGTTCCCAGTGACGGTAGAGTAAACCTCCCCGCAACACTAGTCGGTTGAACTGCGAGTGGAGAGCTTTTTCCTCGGGCCCCAGGTGAGCAACCGCGGCATAATCCGGTCTCTGGCCCGCGTTAACCCACCCCAGCACCCGCTGCAGCGCCGGATCCTTCTCCTGCTCGGCAGCTAGCTGATCACAGTCCATCTGGAGCACAGGCGAAACGGCTACAGGCGATGGTTTACGTGACGCGATAACTCGGCTGCACACCGGATCGGACGGCTGATTACCGACGGGGGCTCCGGAGGACTGCGCAGGGAGAACATTCGGCTTCACGGGGGTCAGAGAGTGTTCGATGTCGCGATCACCCACGTGCTCCTCCACCCGCTCGCAGTGCCGACAACGCTCTTTGCTGCACGGCCGGCGGGATAAAGCATCGGCGTTGGCATGCAGTTTTCCCGCTCGGTGCTGAACGGTAAAATGGTAGTCCTGCAACCGCTCGAGCCATCGCGCTAACTGCCCCTCGGGCTCTTTAAAACTAAGCAGCCACATCAGCGAAGCGTGATCGGTCCGCAGCAGGAAGGATTGCCCGTATAAATACGGCCTAAAATGTTTAAGGGCGGCGACGACCGCTAGCAGCTCGCGCCGGGTGACACAGTAGTTCCTCTCCGGTCCTGACAACGCGCGGCTGAAGTAAGCTATAGCATGCTCTTTACCCTCGGAAACTTGAGACAGGACGGCCCCCAGCCCTACATCGCTTGCGTCCGTGTCGAGGATAAACATACGAGATGTATCAGGATATCCGAGAACGGGCGACGTGACCAAAGCTTTCCGTAACCGAGTAAAAGCACGCGCGTGCACCCTGTCCCAGCGAAACGGCTGATTCTTTCTTGTGAGCCCGTGCAGCGGACAGGCGATCGTGGCAAAATCCTTCACAAACCGGCGATAGTAAGAGGCTAACCCGAGGAAGGTGCGCAGTTGTGACACATTTAGCGGTTCAGGCCAATTCTGCACTGCCGCAATTTTTGCTAGATCGGTGGCAATACCTCTAGCACTAATTACGTGTCCTAGAAAACCCGTCTCCCGCCGCAACAGCTGGCACTTTTTGGGGTTGAGCCGCAAATTCGCCCGCCGGATAGCCGAAAATATTTCACGCAAGTTAGCTAGCGCGACCTCAAACTCCTTGCCGTGCACCAATAAATCGTCCAGGTAAACGACGCAACGGTTGCGAGGAATATCCGTCAACACTTTCTCCATCAACCGTTCGAACGTCGCTGGCGCGTTACAGAGGCCGAACGGCATGCGCCGAAATTGCCATAGCCCTTGGCCGATCGAGAACGCGGTTTTTGGTCGTGCTTCCGGGGCGAGCTCTACTTGCCAATACCCGCTACGCAAATCCAACGAGCTAAACCACGCCGAGCCCGCAACGTGCTCCAGCGCGTCATCTATCCGCGGTAACGGATAAGAATCTTTACGTGTTACCTCGTTTAACCGCCGGTAGTCCACACAAAACCGCCACATTGTACAGCAATTTTAGTTTCTGATTGGTCAGAAGGTGGTCATTCATTTTTTATAAAAGCAGTCTTAACAATAGTCCGGGCTGCAAGATGCACTTGTACTAATACATTACTGTTTCTATAGTAACAGTGAATAAACAGAATTGTTTGGTGGATGCTCCACATAATCTGGGAATGATAGTAACTAACAGACGCAAACAATTATGTTGTTTATTAACAAGGAATCCTATTTACATGTATGGTGTGGATTTTTTTAAACATTAAAACAGAAAGGAGGCTCCTGTATTGGCATCCATTGGACAACCTTCAGGACAGAGGACGGCTGTTCACACAGCATTAAATATTAAATGTAACAGCAAAATTAAATGTAACAGCATGGTGGCGTAGTGGTTGCCACTGTGGCCTCGCACCGACAGGGTCGAAGGTTTGAGTCTGTGTGCATTCTCCCCGTGCTTGGTGGGTTTCCTCCCACAGTCCGGCGACATCCAGATTAGGCTAATTGGTGTTCCAGTAGAGTGTGGGTGTGAGTCCTGGGTGAGCCCCACCTTGTTACCCGAAGTCTCTTTAGGATAAGCGGTATAGAAAATGATGGAAAAACCTCATGGTGTCATTTATTAATAAATAATAATTGTTGACGAATTGCAATATTATAAAAGGAATAAAATCGAAAATCGAAAAATCTGATTTAAAATGAACTTCTATACTAACCCTCCATGCAAGAGAGTCAATCTTAGCGATGTACAAAATGTTCCGCCCGAATGATGGAACGCTTAACAAATGAAAATAAAAAGCCTAATTATGGCGACCCTGCCTGGTACTGCATCACTGCTCAGATGCATTTGGAGAAGCATTTAGCATGGCAGGGCATTAGCTCCGTATCATACAGCTTGACTGCACCTCCAGCCATCAGATCTGCATTCCTCAGGCACTGTGTTTAGGGTTATCGATCATGGATTCAGTTAAACACATTTGTGCGTGCGTGCACATGACCCCATGTTGCCTGCTTACATATGAAATCATTTGTCAGGTGGATTTTTCATTATTTTTAAAGTGGATGAATCGTATTAAGACACCCCTGTGAGCACGATTACTTGAGTTGACTATTAAATCTACTTGAGGCAGGTAGAAGAAAGAAAGAGACATCAGCAGAAACCCACCCGCTGCCCTGGCCACTTTTGCAAGGTTAAAAGTATATGTTAGTTTAAAGCAAAATAAGGCATTTATATGAAGAGAGAGAGAGAAAGAGAGAGAGAGAGAGAGAGAGAGTGGCAATGGCAGGGGCTCCAGGACTGTCATGTCTGTATAAACAGGCATTGATTTTTCTGTCCAGACCTGCCACCTTTGCCATTTATTCTCTGCTTTGTGGTCGCACGAAGAGGGGCTAAGAAATTCTGTTACAGTCCACTCACCCCTGAGGCAAATTTGAGAATAGATTTCAGCAGCCAAAGAGGCTCTGTGTACCTTATCTGGGGCAGAGGCCTTGTCACGAGTGGCCGCTAAATGAAAAGCGTCATACTACAATGTGCTACTATGGATCTCCCCTCCACGGTCCTACTGTAGCAGCCTGGACTTTAGGACCCAGACATGTCTGAATAGCTCATCAACATAAACCCTACGTCAAAACCCAAGGTGACATGGTGGGAGGAATGCAAGGGTATACACTTGAAGGACACTGAAAACTTCCTACGGCATCACTTTTTGCCTGCTTTGCTAATTGAGACTCGTGTCCCACTCTATAACAAGGCTAATTTGTATGCTATCAATGTCTTTGATATTGTAAAGTGAGACATACAGTAAACTCTGCTTGCTCTTTGTTACATGCATAGTTTACAGTTAAACAGTAAATAACTGGACATGGATCTCATTCAGGGACAACAAGGAATATTTTAAGCAGAGAGTCCAAAATTAATTATGATTCTTTTACAGTTGAAGACATCTTGATCAACTTGTGAATTTTTTGATTTTGGGAAGTCAAATCACAGCACAGGGTTTGCTCCTACTCCTGTTATTTAACAAAGAAAAAGAAAAATGTTTATATTTTGAAGCTTTGTGTATGGAGATTAAGTTAAACTTTCAGAAAGGAGTCTTCAGCTTCACAGTTAGAGGTAAAGCTTTAACATAAGGTTTTCTATTGTAAGACTAGAAGTTTAAGGAAGTAGGACTTGGTGGTTTTACTGTAGCAAAACCCATTGGGCTGCTGTAAAACATCCCTTCCTTCCATCCATCCATCCATCCATCCATCCATCCATCCATCCATCCATCCATCCATCCATCCATGCCAGCATTGCTGAACAATGGTTGACTGCAGTGACCTCTGACTTCACACCAGTAGTCACTGCAGTAGAGGAAATTAGGTTGCTGAGAACCCCAACCTCTGGCATCCCACAGGCATTCACACACTTACACACCCAATCAAACAAATTAAGCTGTGCAATCATACCAATTTTTCATGCAATTTGGAAATCAGCCTACAACATATATTTGAGCTGTGCAAGAAAACCCAGAGAATAACCACCGAGCAGGAGGAGAACATGCAAACATCAAGCACACAGACCCAACTGGCTGGAGGTGAGAGGGGAAAACGCTAAGGAGTAAGCCACTGATTGGAAGGTTGTGAGGTTAAATCCCAGCAACATGTGACTGCTGTGGGGTTAATGCCCTGCTCAGTTGTATCCTGTAATAGTTGTAGGTTGATTTGTATCTGCCACAGGCAAACATTGTAGAAAAAGTTGTTTGACATCTTCTACAGCAGTAAATGTATCATTAAAGGGATAAAAAGTATAATTATGTGTACAATATGGTTATGAGTCTAATTAAAATGGGGGTGAGTCAAAAATGATCTGCACTCCAGTTTTATTAAAACTTTTTTACTGTAATGTGGGCAAAAATGGATGCCCCACTTGTGATTTGCACAAAAAAAGCGCAGTGATTAATTTCTTGTGGTCTGAGGGTGGACCTGATGCCGAAACAACTCATTAAAGAGCATAAATAAAAGTGTTTGTATATATCTGCATATCTGCAAACAAATTTCACAAAATTTCACGACAATCATTACTGGTGATGAGACATGGATTCATCACTATGAGCCTAAAAGCCAACGGCAGCATATGGAATGGAAACATCCTCAATCACCAACCAAGAAAATGCTCAAATTAACCATCAGCTTGGAAAATTGATGCTTACAGTTTTCTGGGATTCTCAAGGGCCAGAATTGAAACATCAGAAAAAAGGTTCAACAATCAACAGTGCTCGTTAAGTGAGATGCTAATTGAAGAGCTTAAGCTTAAACTTTGGATTAAACACAGAGGACTGCTATCCAAGGGCATTGTGATCTTGCATGACACTGCACGTCTGCACACTCCTGCCCACACTTTCGACACTCTGCGAAATACTTCATTTTGAGGTGTTAAAGCAACCTCCCTATAGTCCTGATCTTACTCCATCAGACTTTCACCTGTTCGTTCCCTTGAAAGCAGCCCTACGAGTACAAAGATTCACTTCTGATGAAAATGACAGCATTGTATAAAACATTTGTAATGAGAGAAAAAGTTGACAGATAGACAAAGTGTATTGAAAATCAAGGAGATTATCTCAAAAAACAATGTATTTGTTGTTTCTAACAGTTAATTAAAATAAATTCTATGCCAAGAGTGAGGATAATTTTTAACTTACCCTCTTAGCTTGTATTGAACAGGTTTAATCCAACATTTTTTATAGAAAATATGTTAAATAATGTTAACTAAACTGAATTCAGTCAAAGACAAAAGTAGATTACCATGATGCACAATTTCAAGACAAAGCATTAAATCTACAGGGCGGTGACTAAATATAGTCATTGCTTGAATTTTCTTATTAATTCGGATTCTGAGGTTCTTCAATAATAAGACAAAATCAATTTGCTGCCCTCTGGGTTTTCTTCCATAAATAGAAAGTATAGATGAATTGGAACTCAGCCAATGCTTGAAATGCATCTGCATAAACCATCAAACTAAGGGGGTTGCACAATAAAAGAATTTGCTTGTTTAGGTTGTTGTTGAAAACATAATTTCATATGTCTAGTGCTGTACATAAAGTTACATACTGTATTTATCATTTACCTCCATGCACCGGATCATTGTGGGCTATAAAATAATAGCAATATTGTTGCTACTGATTGTAGTATTACTGTTTAAGATGGTTGTTTTATCAAATGAATGCCAAAAATATGTGCTTGCTACAAACAAAGTGATGACTTTTATCACATTTTGTGTCACAGTGCTGTAACAGCGTGGAGAGAGAAGTATGAAATGTTGAGGTTTTTGTTTTGATTTGTTTTATTTTCTTTTCCCAGTGCATCTGAAAACTCAGAACAGTGCATATGTCCTCTTCTATGAAAGCTTCAGAATTACATCGGATTACATCAGACATTAAATTCTACAAAAATAAAAAACAAAATAAAAAGATAACTTGCACACAAACGGCCTCTAACAAATTGAAACCTGGTGTGAAATACAATGCATACACAGTAAATGCTGAAATCTTTGCTAAAAGTCTTAAAACCTAGGGTTGCTTTCACTTTTCCAGGGTGTATTAAGCTAGAATCTAAGCCTGGTTATTCTGGTTAACACTCCTAAATGTGAACCTCTTATTACAGTACGTTCATACAGTATACCGCAGTAACATGTCAGTGTGACGTGCGCTTCACTTCCAAGTGAACTAAAGCAAACTTCAATTAAAGAAATTTTTTTTACTTTTAATCAATTCAACTGCATCATGTTAATCAAATGTGAACAAGATGTGATCTGCTAAACTGAGCAAAAAACTGAGATGTAGAATTATAAAATAGTAAGAGTTCGGCTGACACAAAAGGCTGTTTTAAATTTTAAAATTATCTAATCATGTTTTTAAACCCAGGCACACATTCTCCATGATTAATGTGATTTTTATATACATTTAGCAAAAAATTTAACATTACCATGTTTGTGAGTTTTAGGAGTAATCTTGATAATTATAAATATACTTCAGACAGTTTTTTTAAGTATTTATTTATTTATTTATTTATTTATTTATTTTTTACTGCAATATCAAACAAATTACCAATATAAAATTTTTTCTGACTTGTGTTCTTGCAAACAAATGAATACAGTATACACTGCCAGATAAAAAAAAAAAAAAAAAAAAAACCACGAAGATTTAGCTTGACATTATTAAGATTTGATTCCTGGACAGTTCTTCTTTGTCTTTCGGCTGTTCCCTTTCAGGGGTCGCCACAGCGAATCATCTGCCTCCATCTAACCCTATCCTCTGCATCCTCTTCTCTCACACCAACTAACTTCATGTCCTCTCTCACTGCATCCATAAATCTCCTCTTAGGTCTTCCTCTAGACCTCCTGCCTGGCAGTTCCAACCTCAGCATCCTTCTACCGATATATTCACCATCTCTCCTCTGAACATGTCCAAACCACCTCAATCTGGCCTCTCTGACTTTATCTCCAAAACATCTAACGTGGGTTGTCCCTCTGATAAACTCATTCTTAATCCTATCCATCCTTGTCACTCCCAAAGAGAACCTCAACATCTTCAGCTCTGCTACCTCCAACTCTGCCTCCTGTCTTTTCTTCATCGCCACTGTCTCTAAGCCGTAGAGCATCGCTGGTCTCACCACTGTCCTATACACCTTTCCTTTCATTTTCGCTGATACTCTTTTATCGCACAACACACCTGACACTTTTCTCCACCCATTCCAACCTGCCTGTACCCGCCTCTTCACCTCCTTTTTACACTCTCCGTTGCTCTGGACCGTTGACCCCAAGTACTTAAAATCCTGCACCTTCTTTACCTCTGCTCCCTGTAGCCTCACCGATCCTCCTGGGTCCCTCTCATTCACACACATGTATTCCGTCTTGCTGCGGCTAACCTTCATTCCTCTGCTTTCCAGAGCATACCTCCACCTCTCCAAATTTTCCTCCACCTGTTGCCTGCTCTCGCTACAGAGCACAATGTCATCTGCAAACATCATAGTCCATGGGGACTCCTGTCTTACCTCATCTGTCATCCTGTCCATCACCAGAGCAAACAAAAAGGGGCTTAGAGCCGATCCTTGATGCAGACCCACCTCCACCTTAAACTCTTCTGTCACACCTACAGCACATCTTACCACTGTCTTACAGCTCTCATACATGTCCTGCACCACTCTAACATACTTCTCTGCCACTCCAGACTACCTCATACAATACCACAGCTCCTCTCTTGGCACCCTGTCATACGCTTTCTCTAAATCTAAAAAGACACAATGCAACTCCCTGTTACCTTCTCTGTACTTCTCCGCCAGCATCCTCAAAGCAAATACTGCATCTGATGTACTCTTTCTAGGCATAAAACCATATTGCTGCTCACAAATGCTCACCTCTACCCTTAACCTAGCTTCCACTACTCTTTCCCACAGCTTCATTGTATGGCTCATTAGCTTTATACCTCTATAATTGCCACAGCTTTGCACATCTCCCTTGTTCTTAAAAATTGGCACCAATACACTTCTCCTCCATTCCTCTGGAATCCTCTCACTCTCCAAGATCTTGTTAAACAAACTTGTCAAAAACTCTACTGCCACCTCTCCTAAGCACTTCCATACCTCCACAGGTATGTCATCAGGACCAACAGCCTTTCCACTCTTCATCCTCTTCAACGCCCTTCTCACCTCACTTCTACCAACATTTGCTACTTCCTGTTCCACAACAGTCACCTCTTCTACTCTTTGTTCTCTTTCGTTTTCCTCATTCATCAACTCCTTAAAGTACTCCTTCCATTTTCCCATCACCCTTCTGGCATCTGTCAGTACATTTCCATCTCTATCTTTAATCACTCTAACCTGCTGCACATCCTTCCCATCTCTATCTCTCTGCCTTGCCAACCTGTACAGATCCCCCTCTCCCTCCTTACTGTCTAGCCTAGCATACAAGTCCTCATATGCTCTTTGTTTGGCCTTTGCCACCTCTACCTTCACCTTACTCTGCATCTCCCTGTACTCCTGTCTACTCTCTTCAGTCCTCTCAGTGTCCCACTTCTTCTTAGCTAGCCTCTTTCCCTGTATACACTCCTGGACTTCCTCATTCCACCACCAAGTCTCCTTGTCCACTTTCCCCTTACCTGATGATACACCAAGTACCCTCCTACCTGTCTCCCTGATCACATTAGCTGTAGTTGTCCAGTCAACTGAAAGCACCTCCTGACCACCCATAGCCTGTCTCAACTCCGCCCTAAAGACTTCACAACATTCTTCCTTTCTCAGCTTCCACCACTTTGTCCTCTGCTCTGCCTTTGTCCTCTTCGCCTTCCTCACCACCAGGGTTATTTTACACACCACCATTCTGTGTTGTCTGGCTACACTCTCCCCTACCAACACTTTGCAGTCACTGATCTCTTTCAGGTTACAACGTCGACACAAGATGTAGTCGACCTGAGTGCTTCTGCCTCCACTCTTATATGTCACCCTATGTTCCTGCCTCTTCTGGAAGAAAGTATTTACTACTGCCATTTCCATCCTCTTTGCAAAGTCCACCACCATCTGTCCTTCTACATTCCTGTCCCGAAGACCAAACCTGCCCATCACATTTTCATCACCTCTGTTCCCTTCCCCAACATGTCCATTGAAGTCTGCACCAATCACCACTCTTTCACCTCTGGGGATGCTCTGCATCACTTCATCTAACTCACTCCAGAATTTCTCCTACTCTTTTAACTCACATCCTACCTGTGGGGCATAACCACTAACAACATTTAACATCACCCCTTCAATTTCCAGCTTCAGACTCATCACCCTATCTGATACTCTCTTCACCTCTAGAACATTCCTTACAAACTCCTCTTTCAGGATAACTCCTACTCCATTTCTTTTCCTATCCACACCATGGTAAAACAATTTGAACCCTGATCCTAAGCTTCTAGCCTTGCTACCTTTCCACCTGGTCTCCTGTACACACAGTATATCCACCTTTCTTCTCTGCATCATATCAACTAACTCTCTTCCCTTCCCTGTCATGGTCCCAACATTCAAAGTCCCTACTATCACTCCTAAACTCTTGCCTTTCCTCTTCTCTCTCTGCTTACGAACACGCCTTCCTCCTCTCCTTCTTCGACGAACAGTAGCCCAATTTCCACCAGCACCCTGTAGGTCAACAGCACCAGTGGCGGTCGTTGTTAACCCGGGCCACGACCGATCCGGTATGGGAATTATATTCTTGATTCGCATCATTGATTTGGCAAATGTTTTACGTCGGATGCCCTTCCTGACACAACCCTCTGCATTTATCCAGACTTGGGACTGGCACAAGAAGACACTGGATTGCGCCCCCCCCCGTGGTTGCATTACCTGGACAGTTCATGTATGAAAATGATTCCTTTTTGTCCCAGAACCACTCTTTCACAGTTTAAGTCCTGGAATATACAGGAAATAACCTTGAAATAACTTGAAATAACAAATTATAGACCGATTTCAAACCTTCCGTTCATATCAAAAATATTAGAAAAAGTAGTATCAGCTCAAATATGCACATTCTTGCAGGAAAACAACATCCTAGAAGAATTTCAGTCAGGTTTCAGGCCCAATCATAGTACAGAAACTGCACTAGTTAAGATTGCAAACGACTTGTTTTTAGCTTCAGACCAAGGCTGCATCTCAATACTAGTCTTACTTGATCTAAGTGCTGCATTCGACACCATAGATCATAATATTCTCATAGACCGCCTACAAAATCATATAGGTATTCAGGGGCAGGCATTAAAATGGTTAAGATCATACCTGTCTGATCGATACCATTTTGTAGAAATGGAGTACCGTCTGATGTAATGCCAGTGAAATATGGGGTCCCACAAGGGTCAGTTTTAGGACCTCTCCTGTTCTCAATTTACATGCTTCCCCTGGGAAACATCATTAGAAGGCATGGGATTAGTTTCCATTGTTATGCTGATGATACCCAATTATACATCTCAACAAAACCAGATGAAATACCCAAGTTGTCTAGATTAACAGAGTGTGTCCAGGACATAAATGATTGGATGACCAATAACTATCTTTTACTAAATTCAGATAAGACAGAGATATTGCTCATCGGCCCAAAAACCAGCACACAACAGCTTTCACAATTCAGCCTGCGTTTAGAAGGATGTACTGTTACTACTAGCTCAACAGTAAAAGACCTGGGCGTGATATTAGACAGTAACTTGTCTTTTGAAAATCATATTTCCAATATCACAAAAACAGCCTTTTTCCATCTTAGAAATATTGCCAAACTTAGGGGTATCCTATCCGTATGTGATGCAGAAAAACTAGTTCATGCATTCATGACCTCCAGACTGGACTATTGTAATGCATTACTAGGTGGTTGTCCTGCATCCTCAATAAACAAGCTACAGTTAGTCCAAAATGCAGCCGCCAGGGTTCTCACTAGATCCAGAAAATATGATCATATAACACCTATATTATCATCCCTGCACTGGCTACCTGTTCAATTTAGAATTAATTACAAAATAGTACTACTTACATACAAGGCTTTAAATGGTTTAGCTCCCTCATACCTAACCAGTCTTTTGATACGCTATAATCCACCACGTCCATTCCCAGAATTTTAAAATCTACAAAAGGGGGCAGGGCATTTTCATATTTGGCTCCAAAGCTTTGGAATGGCCTTCCAGACACTGTTCGGGGAGCAGACACGGTTTCCCAATTCAAAAGTAGGCTCAAGACGCATCTCTTTAATCTGGCATACGCGTAACTCATCCCATAACCTCATACTCCAGTACACCTATCCTGAATGGCAACTACGCTAATTCTCTCCATCTTTTCTGTATTTTTCTACCCATCCTGAGACATCTGGAGATTGTGCCAGCTTCAGTAGACAAAGGCCAACCCTGCGAGGTTTCTAAGGCATCTTGAGAAGGACCTGCTCCAGCTAGATTCTGCTTTATGATGGCTGGAGCTTCACATCCTGCTCCTGTGCTTCCAGTGATCTGACCCCATCTGCCCTCTGCACCTACTGCTAAACTGAATCTACACAACTTCTGATATATTGAACTTTCACCTACACAACACATTTGATGTTATTTCTATCTGTTATCACCCAGATGAGGATGGGTTCCCTGTTGAGTCTGGTTCCTCTCAAGGTTTCTTCCTATTGCCATCTCAGGGAGTTTTTCCTTGCCACTGTCGCCGTCACCCTTGGCTTGCTCATCAGAGACATTTAATTCATCATTCATTCATTTCATTATTATCTAGACACATTTTTCTCACACATACACACTTCCAAATATTTTCTTTTCTTTTCTTTTCTAAAAAAAAAAAAAATCTTTAATTTATTTATTTATTTATTTTTTTTTTTGTGAATCTGCTTTGGGACAATGACCATTGTTAAAAGCGCTATATAAATAAAATTGAATTGAATTGAATTGAATTGACTCCATACTGTACATAGATGTGATAACCTGGTCATAACTGACTTCATTTCATTGCCACCTAATGTTGCGGAGTCTAGATCTGACCAACTGGAGCAACCCCAGATCATAACACTGCCTCCAGAGGCTTGTACAGTGGCCACTATGCATGATTGGTGCATTGCTTTATGCGCTTCCCTTCTTACCCTGATGCGCCCAGTATGCGCATCAGATCACATGATCTTTTTCCCTTTGCTTCAACTTCGAGTCTTAAGTTTGCTAGAAAATTGGAGCCATTTTTTTTCTGATTGCTCTTACTAACAAGAGGTTTTCTTATGAACACACAGCTGTTCAGTCTCAAACCTGTGAGTTCTCATTACACTGTATGCATAAAAAAAAAGGTTTTTATTTTTACTATTAAACCCAGCTGTAATTTATACAGTCGATTTTTTAATGATGCAACCAATTCATGATTTTTTCTTTCACAAAGATGATGGTTCAGCACTATCCTTCCAGGTTTTAACCATGTGCTGGACACTTTCTAACCTAATTCTAATCATTTAAATTCTCAATTTGCCTTTTCTTGCTTGATGCAGGCCAGTCATTTGACCCTTCTGAAATGTCAACTTTTTTTATGTTTTTTTTTTTTTCGGACCGACAGTGTACATAAAAACATGTTAAAACAAAAGCTAAGATTATCAAGGTGTATGGCACACTGTGAAAGAAGGAAAAGACGCATGAAGAAAGAAGACAGGGAGAGAGAGAGAGAGAGAGAGAGAGAGAAAGAGAGTGAAGGAAGGAGGACAGAGGACAGACGTAGAATGTCAGTGTCTGTCAGATGTGAACGGTACGATTCAGTGGCACAGCTGGCATTTGAGGCCGCCTGCGGGGCCTGCACATCATCTTAGAGAGACAGTAAGAGAGTAAGCTAGTGAGAAAGAGAGAGAGAGAGAGAGAGAGAGAGAGAGAGAGAGTCAGGACAGCTGTGTCATTCCACCTCTGACAGTCAGACTCTGACTACAGCTCAAAATGGACAGACTGTGAGGTTAAAACAGCATAATAACCACAATCAGTGGTATACCACAAGTCTCTGCCATCCCTCATCCCTCACCCCGAAAGCTAGGAACCAGGATTCTGCAAGAGATTTTGTAAAGTAAATGGGTCGCATCTCATGAGGTTATATTGTTATATAAAATTGATGCAGTGACATTAATAGATAAGAGATTCTACTGACTAAACTGTCCATACTTATTAAAAGAAATTATAAAGAAAATATAAGTAAATTTCCTCCAAAATGTTCATAACCAGTGACTTTCATAGAAATTGCAACAAGACAATTCGAATGTCTTTAAAGGTAAGAAAAATAAAAAATAAATAATAAAGTACTTACTGACAATTCTACCTGGTGATGTATCTGTCCTGTTCAGTATACCATTTAAAATTTTCATGCAGACAAGATTGTCCTCCATATTAAATCTGAAAGATTTCTTCATGTCATCTTGTATTTTTTTAAATGATTTTATTGTGGCCATTGTCACAGCTGACTTGGTCATTAGGATCTTACTCTACATCCAGAGTTCTATAAATTTGCTTTGTGGCAATATTTACTGTTGAAGACAAATTGAATTGAATTGAATAACCAGACCTGCACGTCCACAGGAGATACTCATAAATGCTGTACAATTGGATAAGAAGGTCAAAAGATTGTGTTCCCATGCTCTGGGACTGACTGTGCGTGGTAATCAGCAATGGATTTGCATTTTATCAAGGGTTTATTTCTGACTTCTTGGAATTGACTATGGATTCATTTCTAATCAGATTAAGGTGAAGTGGTCAGTAAAGATCTATGACCACAACTTGACCATAATATGACCTTAGCCTTAGACACCGAATTAATATGATGGAACCAAAAAGCTCACTCCAAGGCTCCTAAAGGTAGCAAGTTCAACTGATGGTTAATACCCACACCTCAGAAAACCTCAGGAAGTTATTGGGCTTTAACAAGTCTTACATTTCACCTGTTTTGTGGGAGTAAAGTCTCCTCAGCAGTTTTGTGGCATACAGTATTGATCAAAACCAGATAGTAGAGGACGAAGAACTTCAAAGTCAGGTTCCAGAGTGTCATATGATTTTACAATTTCGGAACAGTTTTCCAGGCTTCCTGAAGGACTTTTCTGACTTAAATTTTTGGCAAAATGTTCCCTCTCGTTTTTAGTCCAGTCCATGTACCTGACCAGTTTCAGATGAATGTTTTTGGTTTGTCAAGCCAAACAGTGATCTATGAATCATTTAAGCATAAAAACTTAAAACATAAACCAGTAAGAGACAGGTGCAGATGATGACCAGGCCAGTGATTAGTATACATTTAACAGACACTCTTATCCAGAGCGACTTACATTTTTTTATCTCATTATACCTCCGAGCAGTTGAGGGTTAAGGGCCTTGCTCAAGGGCCCAACAGTGGCAACTTGGTGGTTGTGGGGTTTGAACCTGGGATCTTCCGAACTGTAGTCCAATGCCTTAACTACTGAGCTACCCCTGGCCTTATAATATAGTGGTGATGCTGATTGCTGAGTGGTTGGAACAGACGAGTGGGGAAATGAGGTTGTTGCGAAAGGTTGTTACAATACATAAACAACACATTTTTAAATTGTATCTTTAGGAATTTTATAGCCAGTTACGGTAAAACATTTGTTCCCAGCTCAATAATTTCATTTAATTAAATATGTGGAAAAGGTGGTCAAAGCTTTTGACCTGTACTGTATACTGTATAAGAACTACAACTTAAATTTAAAACATACCGTAGAGCTGCAGGTGTTCTCAGGAACACACTGTTTGTTTAAATAAAATGGTGAACACCATGGTTTTATGCACCCTGACCGCGCAGCACCTGTCGAAACATATGTATTAGCTAAACTTGGTAAAGTGTAGGTGATATAGTCACACTCGCACAGTGGTGAAAATACTTTTAGACCAAGCACTAATTTAAGGCTACATTTGGAGAGGCAGCAGGAGGTCAAACAAACACCAGGAAAACTATTTTAACAAATATAATATATTAAACAATTATCGTGTCTTTTTTTTCTGCATTTTATTTTCAGTTTATGAAAGTAGACCTAAACCATAACTATACTAAACTATAAAAAAATTATTTTAATAAAGCAAAATATTTAAACATGATCATGAAAAGTAGGCATAATTATGTTGGAAGCATTCTACAAGGCCAGACATTCACTTGTAGTCTGGACAGTCGAGCTTTAGTTTCTCCAATTGTCCACCAAAAACTATAGTCACCCACAGTCGCACAGTTGAATGCATGAGGTTAGTATTTTCATAACATTTTGTATAACTATCTAATCTAATGAAATCCAGCCACATCCCACTCGATTGTTTGAATTCATTCTGACTGCTAAATGCAGTGTCAATTTTGTCCAAGGAGTTTGTTTAGTTTCCTGAATGTGAAGCCAAGTTAAAGGCTAAAAATAATGTACCATCCTATTTAAATTAATATAAAAAAAAATTAATTACCCAGATTCTTTAAGAAATCTGGGTAAATAGAAGTTGTATTCCAGTCTCTCTAGACTTTATGCAGTTAACCTCCTTAAAAACAGTAATGATTAACCCACTATAAAAATTCAGCATTTTACCCACAATGCAACAAATTTCTGAATAAAGAAGGACAGAAGGAAATAAGTAAAAATAGTGATCCATCAATGTTTGATTGGTTTAAAGAAGGAATCACTTTGCTTTAAGATATTTGGTAAATGATACAGTATTATATTTATAGTTAACTTATACTGCATTTGACTAGGGCTTGTAATTCATAATTGCTAACACTCAATCAGAAAAAAAAAACAAAACTTTAAATTAGGATTGGAATCCCTGCTCAAAAACTTGATTCAAGTCTAATTTCTTTTGTTTTCAGCAAATGACAGCCCATCAACATGGGGGTATGGAGCTGATGATACTGTATATACTGTATATATATGAAAACTGAATGAGAGGTAACTTAAAAGGTTAAGTGGCCATTTGAAATTCAAGTTTATCAAAAACAGATAACATGGAGTTCTAACCAATAATTAATAAATTAATTAATTTATAGTATCATCCACATGTTGTTTCTTTTCTCTCCAAAGATGATTATACTGAAGATCAAATTTTAATTGCTTCCTTCCTTCCTTCCTTCCTTCCTTCCTTCCTTCCTTCCTCCCTTCCTCTGTTTGGGTCATTTAATCCATCATTTGTCCATCTTCAGTAATTGCCAGTCCACCACAAGATACAATGCACACTCTAACACACCCATTCACAATGGGGGTAATTTATATATTTATAATAAATATTATAAATATACAATATTTTTACAATATGGTCACTCCAGCCAGTGACATGTTTGGAGGAATCTGGAAACTGGGCAGAAATATGTAAAGTTTAGCAAGACTTTACCAGCACGTTAAGGAATGACTGGTGGGAATCAAGGAAATAGAAGTAGTTGCTGCTGGTGGATTCTGGGAATTTTAGTATTTGGACAATATATATATATATATATATATATATATATATATATATATATATATATATATATATATATATATATATTACAAATAAAAAGGCAAGACAAGAATTTTTCTGTAAATTGTAAACAGACACAAAGGTGTGGTTGTAGATAATTTGAGTTACTGAACGATTTAACATGATTTATTTATCTCCTATTTCAGGGTATGTTGATTTTTTGCGTTCCTTATATTGTTCTTTTTTTCCATTATAATTTACTGAGTGCCCTGGTCCCTGTTTTTGGAGCTCTCCTATTTGCCGACTAGTGCAACTCCAGTAAAGTATTCCCTGCTAGCTTTATTTTCTTAAAAATTTACACTTCCCTGCCTTCAACTGCGGGGGGGAGCAACCCAAACCGCAGCATAACAACCCTGAATGTGCAAGATGCCGTGTGTTAGAGTACACATCATGCATGATGTGTTATGAGTTAACAGGCAATTGTTTGCTGAGAGGAGAACATGCAAGTTTAATAGCACACCAGATGATTTTCTCAAACGCCTACAGTTATTAGGAAATGCTCCCCTATGTTTCCTGGGATCGATGCGTTGGGCACTGATTTGAGGCTTTTAATGGGGATTTGTGAGATCAGATGGCAGCCTTTGATCCAACAAACACATACACTCGGGGAGGCTTGTTCGCACCCTGCGTCTCCTGACAAAGAAGGAAACAGTGAAAAAAAGACAGAAAGAGACAGAGAACATTGTTCCTCTTCAAACATCCCACTTGTATGATAAAGCCTGTTTGCGTTCTCATTTTCATGTTGCTTGTCAGCACTTCAGCTTATAAGCAGCGCACATCAAGCAAATTAATAGTTGTGTCAAGGATTAATTACAAGATGTAAAAATGTAGCAATTGAGAGAAACACAGAAACGCATGCTTTTTTAATGTTGTTTTTCTTCAATCTTTCCCCAGTTAGTGGGTACTAATGTATTACTGCTGTCATGTCACCCAAACAAACACATCAGTCAGGAGCAGGGAGGGAATATCAGCTCTTACTGATCTCCATTACCTGTTTGATTTATTATTTATTACCATGTTCAAAAAAAGAGATGTTGTAGACCATGTTTATTGTCTGGTAATTCTCAACATAGTATCAGTCCCAGCACTGTAGTATTTAGTCTTAATGTCTTTAATATATACAATTTGAGATTCTGCTGGTGATGTAAATCATGTGTTTTAAATCAGAAAAAAAAAACTAAACTCTGGTGTTTTGTGGTCCATCATCAAAGTAGTTTAACGCACCTTTGCTGCAGACTGATTTGATGAAAAAAAACTAATTTGCACAATTTTTTTCTTAGATGTATCCATCAGCTATTACATAAAAGAATCTAAAATAAACTGACCATTACACACAGAGCAATGCCCTTTGTACACATTTTTGTTGATTTTTATTTTGTTTTTAGCTTTGTACATTAGGATATACAGTATGGTGCTCAATGAAATTTACTCTAATAAAATGAAATTAAATAAATAGAATTAAAGATAGTTGAATAAATGTGGTGGTGCGGTGGCTTAGTGTTGCCTTGCACCTTCAGGGTCCAGGTTCAATTCCTGGACAAGTTCGATTCTCTCTGGGTGCATGGAGTTTGCATGTTCTCCCTGTGCTTGGTGGGTTTTTTCTTCGGTTGAACCTTCTCAAATTGGCCGTATTAAGAAATTGTGTGTGTATGTTGAGTGTGTAAATTGAGTGCTCTGCAATGGATTTGTACCCTGTCCAGGGTGTACACCGCCTTGTGCCCTAAGTCTCCTGAGATTCTCCAGACTCTTCCAGACAACTTCAGCAGCAACCTCAGTTCCTCAGCTCAGCGTTCAGTGTCACAAGTATACTAATCATCACACTGATCATCTGTCATCGTCTGCACCTGTTTCTGACTGGTTCATAGCTTAAGTTAGATGTTTTTTTTTTTCTGATTTAATGATTCATAGGTCACTGCGTGGCTTGACAATACATACATATACTATACTGGTTAACAGAAGTACGTACATTATTATATTATTAATTTCCTGACTACAGCTATCATTGCAGAGATCCAGGGGATGTCACCTTCTCCTGCCTTTCACACATGGCCTGCAACCACAGCAAACACCCCTGTCACCATGGCAGTCAGGACGGTCAATCAATTCAGCAGCCAAACCATCTCGACCGAATTAACCAAATGAAGATAAACAGATGGCCGGGGTTCAGGTCAGACAGATATCAGTGACGTCCGACAATCGGTTCCAGCTGATAGATTCGGCCAGGGCAACAGACGGGGGTAAGAGTTGAGACAGGAGTCACGTCGATGCTAATGACATTACAAACTGTTTAGTAAAATATTGTCAAGGAGCTAACATTTGGAGAACTGCTCACTGAGACGAAGGCCAAAGCCATTATTCCCACTCTAAGTAGATTTGAAGCCATAGTGTGTGATTTATGTTTCCAAGTGCAATCACTGAATTGAATCCCTAAAAACAAAACATCACCTGGAGGTGCATTTAAAGTTTGGTTCAAGAAGGAAATTTAGGCAATATGAGCATTTTATAGTTTCCTCAACGTCGAAAGATTTTACTTTACAAAGTAGAATTAGTTTTTAAGTTTTAAAGTTTTACTCTTATTAACGGAAAAGGAAAGTACTAGATAGCGAGAAAAGTGTGATAGAAATCTGTTTATGTGCTATCTTATCCAAATGCTTAGAAACTAACTCTCAGCAACAGAGAGATTTATATAAATTTATGCAACGTGTGGAAATGTGTCCACTTATAGAATGCAAGCAAGCAAGCGAGAAAGGAAGAAAGACATCAGAGCATTTAGGCTTCAGTAATAAGCTATTTACAAACAAAATTATGTTTACTGATAAATAATTAGTGACTGATTGCTGATGAACTTCTATCGTAATTATAATAATTTTAAAATTAAGGGGTGAGAAAAAACGTATTACACTTTGAATGCATACATGTTTTATAATAAGTTATAAATAAATAAATAAATAATAATAGCTACTGTATTATTGTTGTTGTTGTTGTTGTTGTTGTTATTATTATTATTAGTTTGAAACAATATTTGATTAGTAATGTACATAGTACCAGTTTTCCAGTGTGTGTGTGCGCATGTGCATGCATGTGTGTGTGAGAGAGAGAGAGATCATGCCACCAAAATCTTCCACCCTGAAACCACTAGACCAAATCAAACATACTGTAAAAGTCTCACAAATAATTGTACGTGTTTCCTTCCATCCAACATCTTTCTCTCCCTCTTTCTCGCGCTCTGTCTCTCTCTCTCTCATTATTGTTCAAATTATTCAATGATCACCTCAGATCACCTGCTGGTCATAAATTAAGCCATGGTGTAAGATTAAAATGATATTAATACATAAAACTTATCATACAGTCCTAAACACTCAGCTGATACATGACATGGTTCTGGACTGACAAGTAGATGCTTCTTTTCTTTCTTCTACTCCATCAAAACAAAGAAAATGCAGAATTTGGTATTGCAACATATGTACATTAAGACCTGTCAGCCTGCCTTTGTGTGTCTGTGTGTGTTTGGAAAGCACTGACACCTAGGTTTCCTTTTCATAAACACTAAACAAACATTTTCTAACAACAACTGTCATCTTATCAACAATTTCTGTACACATATACTGTATATCTTCTGTTATCCAACAACACATTATATATAGCTGTTCATCAGTCCTAGATGACGTCCTGCATCCACTATGCAAACAATAATGTATTAGAATGAGCACATTAGTATATAATATTGATGGTACAGTTCGAGCTCCTGTTCCGAGACATTGTTCTCTTTTTACTCTGACAAAAAGTCGTTGCATGGGGAATCATGTATGAGATGGCAAAAGAGGACGGTGCTTCCAAAGAGCATCAGGTAATATTGGCGAGACAACTACACATGTATCGATCAGTACAGATACATGTGTTGACTGCCGAAAAAGACTGATCATTTGGTTTATCATTTTTATATACATACCTTGCTATGTGATCATTCAAAGCAAGGTATGTGTATAAAAATGTGGAGCTCTGTGAGGTTTGGCAGGTGCATTGTTGTGGATCATGGTAGCTGCATCCTTTTTCCACAGTACATATGTTGTTAATACATTGAAAGAGAGAGAGAGAGAGAGAGAGAGAATGGTAAATGCTTCTACTTCATGCTTTGTAGATACTAATTGCGCCCTGCAACACAAGTGCAGTAAATAATGAAATTTTAATTTCTGCTCTATCTCTCTCTCCCGGCTGCACTCCACTCATGTGTAGAATCATGTTTCAAAGAGATTTATTGTAGGCCAAACAGCAAGAGCAAGAGGGGGAGGCCCAGAAAGTGTTGTGTGTACGGTAAGTGTGCATATATCTGTGTGTGCGTGTGTGTGTGTGAGAGAGAGAGAGTGTGTTTGCATGGTGTGAGAAATTAGATTAGCGTTTAAATGTATGTGACCCTCTACGTCCACTGTAAATGTGTGTGTGTGTGTGTGTGTGTGTGTGTGTGTATGGATGCATGGATTGTGTAGCGGGCTCATGTATGCATGGCGAGCGTTTTATAAAAGGCGAAGGATAAAATCCATGAGCTTTAATTTGAGAGGATGGCGGCCCATTCGGATGATGTATAGTGACAAAGCTGTGCATGCTAAGGCTGAGTGGACTCCAGCTATTTACATTAATTACAGCAGGTCTGCTATACAGAGGACCAGGACACTGAGAAGAGAGAGAGAGAGAGAGAGAGAGAGAGAGAGAGAGAGAGAGCACAACTTATACACTGTGGATAAATTTCTGAAGAGAATTTGAGCCACAATGCCGTCGACACTAAAAAGAGACAACAGATGACCAGCAACAAGACACAAACACAAAACATGGAGGAAAAGAGAACAAGAAGGAAATAAATTACAATAATAGCAACAAAAACAAAAACGAAGAAACTGTATAAGAATAAAACAAAAAGGGAGAAAACAAAAAGTGACAATTATATATATATATATTTTTAAATCAAGATAAAAAGATGAAGAAAATGCCAAAGACGAAGTGGACTAGGAAAAAATACATAAAGAAAGAGGAAAACTGGAAGACATGAGAAATAAAGCAGAATGAAAACTTGTAAAATTAAAAACATAGCAAACGTAGAATTTGAGAAAAGAAATATATAAAAATGCAGGAGTAATATTACTTTATATAATAATATGAAATAAAAATAAAAAAAAATGACAAAAAGCAGAAGAGATATAGAAAACAAAGAGAAAGAGAATTTAAAGAGGAAAATGTATGAAAATGTAAAGAACAAGAAGCAGAGGAAGACAAAGTTTAGAAGGATTTTAGCCAATAAGAACATGAGGGAAAAAAAACAAAAAGGTAGGATCTAAAAAAGGCAAATGTTTTTTTTTAAATAGAGAAATAAAAAAAATGCCAAGGAGACAAAAAAGTGGCAACAAAAGCTTTATTATAACCATGATGAGAAATAAGCGACATTACTAATGATGATGATGATGGTGATGGTGATGATGATGATGACGATGACGATGACACAGACGATTGAACATGACTGTATAATTCTCACATTAAAAATATTCTCATTAATATCAGTGTAATTACTAAAGACAATGTTATTAAGGCAGCTGATGAGTCCTGCTGCGCTGTGGGTTGAGGATGAAACAATATCACCGATTCTGACATACTGATTGTAAAAGTGTCTGTTTAGTTTGTTCACAATGTGACATAATGACAACACCTTATCGCAGTGCTAAAACAATAAATCACTAACACATTATATATATATATATATATATATATATATATATATATATATATATATATATATATATATATATAAATTAAGCGGCACTTCTTTTACCTCAGAACGACCTCGCCATAGAGAATTACACCTCGCAGCTGATATACTGTATTTTTAGCAGCTTCTGTGAGCTGGAGCTGTTTTATTAGGGATGTGACAGATTCACCTGATCAGCTAAACGTCCCGCTTTTGAATTAGGAGTTGTATGAGCATGTTTTACATCTTTTCAGCTGTAACTAAGTATTGTTATGTTATTACGCTGGATTGTGTTTTAAATAATAAAGCAGCTGCCCTGTAGCAAATCCACCCCTTTTACCCAGGCTGCTCCGCCTTTGTGTCCCTGCAACGTTTACAGCGAGGGCCCATTCATCTCCATCCCGTGGCCAACCAAATAAAATAAATCACAAATTTCCCCAAATATAACAATATTTGTATTGGGGGGAGTAATTAATGAGGCCAGCTGTAGTAATTAAAATCCATCTGAGCTCCATTCATCTTGGTCAGGCCGACTGATCGTTTTTCAAACTCTGTGCCACGCCTTCTCTGAGCCATGTTGTCCTTGGACTCATTTTTCAGGTGATTTGGAAACTATTGTTGTTTTTTTTATTGAGGTACTGAATAACTGGCCAAGTGCAATTAATAACCAGAGAGCTAACAAGCGACATTGTGAATTAATAGTTGTTTTTCTCCATGCGATTCCTGAATCAAACAAGCATGAAGTATACAATAATGCAGATATTTGCAGGACCTCTAATTAGTATTAAACGATTCACAGTGTGCGAAGAGTCCTACGTTGTTAACTCGCATCCACTAAATGAACAGCTGAAAGATTTAGCTGTGCGACCTGCCAGGCCAGAAATGACAGGTTAACTAATGTCTCTAGGTAATGTGTGGCTATAATTCAGATCAGCAATGCATCATAGTGTAAGCTGTAAAACCATATTCAGGAAAGACTTTAAAAACTCCCTTCACTATTGAATGAAGTTCTGAAGACAAGGCATAAAGGGACCGGAAAAGAAAAAGTACACAAAGAAAATGATCACGTTGCAGTATGAGCCAAAATATATACTGAAATGAAAAGATGAACAACGTTGTTGTCATCTGTGAGATTATTTCTAAAGAATATAACATTCACACTGTTAGTGTGTTGATTTACCACGGTATGCGTAATGTACAGTAAGTGTGTGCACGACCTTGCTGTAGACGGTGCTCATATCATTTACGCATATTCTCAACCACAGATTCATTGAACAAAGGTTGCTGCTGCAACTCCGTTCACAACCACTTCCATATGAGTGGAAATAATACTCAACTATGAATACTTTTTCCTCCATCGAGAAACGCATTTCCAACAAAAAAATGCATAACAAAACTTCCTTTTCACTACTGGGAATATTTCTCTTAAGCTACAGTATGCCCCGTTGACAAACGCAAATGCACGTCTGAGATGCACGAGTTTCAGTACTGTATTTTGGCGCACTACACGTGCTGCTTCAAAGACATGCAGATTAGCGTAATTGGTTTTTCCAGATTGCCCAAAGTCTGTGAATAAGTGTGTGCTTGTGCCCTGTGATAAACTGAATACAGGGTTTATCCCGCCTTGTGCCCCGAGTCCCCTGGAATAGGCTCCCGGCCTCCTGTGACCCTGTGTAGGATAAACGGTACAAAGAAGTCACTACACATTTGTAACATAGCATACATAAGGAAAGTCCTTTAGAGCATGCTGCTTAGCAAATAATCAAGGGCAGGATTGTATGATGCTATTTCCATTCTGACGATTAAAAAAAAAAAAAAATCTTCTTAATATAGTCATCGCTGACTACATATTTTTTTTAAAAAGTGTGGTGTAACACACTCTGAGTAAAGTGCTATCTTCCCACTTCAACATGCATGAGCTTACAGGCACCCGTTGAAGTTTCTCAGGATAATAAGGGGAAAGCTTTACTGTTGCACAGGACCAATCAGTTGTGTTGTGTTAATAATAGTGTTAATGTGGTGGAATGTCTACTTTATGTCTGCATTTACAAGCATCTTTTCTTTTTATTCTCCCAAACTTTTTGTTTATTTTTATTTAGTGCACTTATACTTTTAAGGCCATCTTTACATATGTTTGTTAAAATCTGAAACTGTAGACTCATTGACAAATTGTTAAATAAACCCTTAAATAATCCCGGCATATCAACAACTACACATGTGTCTTTGTTAAATAGCAATATAAAAAAAAAAAGTAATATTAGAAATAGATTTTGTGGCGTACCATCACACGATTCCGTGTGTTGTTATAGAAACAATAACGCATTAAAATTAATATAAACCTGTGATTTGCATTGCAGCCAGAGCTATTGTCAGATCTATTGTTATCGAAAGTTAATCAAGCCTGGTCAGATACAAGAATCTAACAGTGCTATGTTACAGTATATGTAAATATCAAGTGAGGTTTTCAATCATCTCTAGCTGTCATTCTCTTAACCAATTCAAGCAGCCTGTGAGATCATGTTCATGGTTTAAAGCTGTGTTTAAAATATGCGTTTTTCTGTTTATAATCCCCACGACACAGTGTAACTGGTGTACATATACCATCTATCATTCAGTGATTGTCATGAGTGTTTCAACTTTAGACATTCTTAAATAAATGACATAAAACTATTCTCAAGTAGTGTGAGGTGAAGTGATCTAGTTCAAAGTAGACTAATTGAACATATGCCAATGTAAGTTCACAGAAGGTGTTCTGATGCATAGGAAATGTTTCCCAAAATCATTTACATGGAAATAGGATTAATAAATAGCCACTGATATTATTCCTGAGATATTTCTTTATAGCTGGATTTTTGAAAGTACAGTAGATATATTGTATGGTACATTTTATTCCCTGTATACTGTACATTTACATTTTCCTCATAATGTTTTATTAAATAAAAAAATGAAACATGGTCATTTTAGAATTTTTTTTATTTAAGATAAAGATATATTGTTAGACAATTGAATATGCCAAATAATTAATTATGCAGGACAGAAATTTGCACTGATGAAATTTTGCTAACTCAGCTTACTACAGTAGCATCATCATCATCCTCATGTTAGAATAACTTAAAGCGCCGTTAGCGCTAACTCAAACTGGTTGCAGTAGCTAATGAATAATGAATAGCCACATGTTCAGTGCCGTGGGATTATACTGCATTCGGGGACAAACTGTCAGGGGCAAATAGTGCTTTTTATAGAAACTAATTTAAAGGCAAGGTGCTACTCTAAATAACGGAACTCAAAGACGGAAAATGTAAATGAGAATCAGTTGTAGCACTTACAAAGTAAATTGTTTACAGCTTAAATAGGATTTGGGCTGGGCCCATAAGTGGGCCTTTTTAAATCCAAAGGAAATTCATGCTTTTTTTTTTTTTTTTGCTTTTTTTTTTTACTTACAAATTTGCATCTCCACAAATGTAATTTGATCAATTTAGGCTTGTTTCACACTGTGTGATTTTAGCAGTCAGAAGATTATTACTTGTCACACTTTATGAAATGATCCCAATAAAATCTTTTAACATTCCATAACAGACTGTGCGATAACATGTGTCTTCCATGTCACATTATATGATGATCCTCTCAAGATAAACCTGCGATTAAAGAAAATTACTATGTTCTCCATATGTCATCAATCAGTGTGATTGGTTCTCGTGCAGAAAAAGGTTGTGTAAATAGGAATAGTACCCAGGTTCTGCCTAAAGGGTATGTTATAGATGTGCATTTCTCTGGACAGAGGACCAAGCATGTAGGCTAGTAACTTTATTTCAATTAATGCAAGAAAATTGGAACTTTTAAATGATTGCTCAACATAAACAATTTGTATTGAAGGGCACATCACATTATGCTTTATAAAATTACTAATCTCACAACTGAAAGCGTCTTTATGATGAGCAATATTGGACTAAAAATCTAAATAATACAATGTAAACCTGCCTTTACAAGGCAACCAGTTACAGTATAATCCTGCAGTGCAAACCAAACCAGCGATACACCCAAAAGCCCCATGTACTGTATTAAATCTCATTTATTGAAAACAATCCGAGATCTCTACATGCCGCGTACAGCGAGAGTGTGAGCGATTAGTGAAGCGGTGTATGCTGGCTCTAATGCAAGCATGCAAAGCCAGATCATTTTTAACACTCCGGGGCTGATGTGTTGGGGGTCACAGGAACAACGGTAGTTAAGAGGCACGCGTGACCTGGCTGAGCAGGTGTTCAGGAAAAGCGCTTTTTTTCGTGACCACGATTGATGATCTAATCAAGCTGTCACCATGGCGATGAGCGGCGGGGCGGAGCGAGGCCTGCGTATGCTTACTGTTTGCCTAAATTGAGCCTGACAGGCAGAATTGGGAAAAGGAATTTTCCCCTAAGTAATTTAGGAAACAACTCTCACTGCCTGCAGGGGTGGGATGAGGGTGGGTGTGCACTATTCTTTGCTTTACATATCTCATTTTAACATCTTGTCAAAGTTCAAGTTAAAAAAAGAAAACACTAATAAAGGATAAACATATAACAAACAACTCATGTTTGAATGGAGAGCAAAAAACAACGACAGTAATGTTTAGTGTTATCACGCAACCTCGACCACTACTAAATAAGTGAATACTGGGATTCATTCGAGCTTTGACTCATGCTCATGCATGCGCACACACACACATACACACACACACACACACACACACACACACAAACAATCTTTGTGAGCAATTACTCGGGTAAACCCATAAAAACGTAATGTGGATAATGTTCGAGTAGGTCTAATCAAAGTTTTATGGACAGTAATAGCTTTAAACTAACATTTTTAATTATCATTTAATTTCAGCACTGATATTAACGTGATCACTCATTCTGATGCTTTATCTATGACGTATTACTGAAAATAAACAGGAATGATTATGGTGCTCATGGGTGTATGGGCAAGAGAGGAGGGGAACTGAGCTGAGACAGACCGAAGAGGCTTCTCAATACCCTGGAGGAGATTCATCCAACATGCTGACCTTTAGTTTGCAGCGTTTTATGTTAGGCTATAGAGTATGTTTACGCCTTCCGCCCACTCCCACTTCATAAAACGGAATTAAAAAAAAATATGTAAAAGACACCAAATTTTTCCCTTTATTAAGCCACTAATCCACAATAGCCTACTTAAGTTGCACACTTCATTGGGAAACTTTGAAACTTTCAATAAAGTTAATTTGCTGAGCTTAAACTAGGGTGAAAATGTGCAGATTTCATAAAGTAAACTGTAAAAATACCCGTACTTTGCACTTCGGAAGTTTTCTGAGCAGGATAAATGACAGGATAAAAGATAAAAAAGAAAATTAAAGGAAGTTTGTTATTAATAATTAACAATTCACTTATAACCAAGGGGCTCTCATGGAAAAACACACACACTTCAGTTTTTTTTGCATATTATTGCACTTAAACTCCAGATCTTAACTATTTTTCCATTCTCACCCCCACCCAAGTGCGTTAATATATTTTTTTTTTTTTTTTCCTGAAGACACACAAGTAAAGGCTCTTTCCCTTCGATTCCAAACATCCGCCATGTAAATGAGACTGGCTAGCAGGGAGAAACTCGTGGGCTCAGCATTTTAATTGAGTTTGTTATATTCACTGAATTTGCAGTCGGTTCATAAGGAGCAGGCGAATGAGGTTTTTCGACTCTGTGTGATGATGGAGAGTTATGAGAATTTGAAGCAAAGATCGGGAAAAAAAGCAAAGTAAAGTCTAAATATCAGAAAGCTATATACTACAGTATATACAGTAATGTGTATGTTTGTGTAATTTTTGTAACAAAAATGCGATGTTTTGCCTTTTGTTTTTTTCTCAGCTATGATGCTGGACTTATGGGACATGCCTGTGATAAGATAAATAACTTAAGAATCACAAAAAGTATGTTTTTTTTCTCTGACTGTGGTGAACTGAAATGTATAAGTAATAATCTATCAAAAAAAAATTTTATGTTAAAAATCTGTTGATTACAGAAGCAAGTTAGAAGCTGTTGTTAACTGGATACTTTGCTGCAGAAGGGCATACAACAAACTTAAACAAAATTAAATAAAATAAATAAAATGACTTAATTGAGATAATAAAAACATACAAATACAATTATCTTGTGTTAGCATGTTTTATACTATTTATCATTTTATTCATCAACATAATATTTCATCTTCACAGACATATACTATTCCATTATTCATCATTAATCCTATTTTTCATTAACAACTCATAATAATTTAGTAACTACAGTCTTACTAATAGGAAGAGGTGTGTTGTAATGTAATGTACTGCAATGTGGTCTAAGTCTTGCCCGATGGTTTCTGGATGATTAAGGGTGTTTGCTGTACTTTAAATTGTTCTGTACCCTAAAACTACTAGTTAGAGACAAAACTGAATGATATTTGAAATTCTTAAAAGGTCAAGAACAATTTGTGTTGTGAAGCTCTATTTACATAAAATATGTTGTTTACTGTACAAAGATCCAGATACACAACATATCTGCTATGTAATATTTTTTGATGCATTAATTTAATCTCCTGAATACCAGACCCTATAGTTATGTACATTGCAATTTCTCCTCAGTTTCTCTTTATTATAAACTGATGACTATGAACTTATTCCATGTATTCAAACAGGAAGAATATGGTCAAAGGGTTATACATAATCCTTACAGAGTGATAGTACAAGGACATACAGAAATTGTAGTTGGAATCAAATGTTATTTTCCCTTATAAGAACATTCATGTCACAAGAGTGGCGTAGTTCGATCCATAGCTATGGAGTATGAGGAGTTGAGCTGTATGTTTTAAACCTTTGTCAATGAAAACTCTGCCCTCTTCTGAATGAGCTATATCAGCTAAATAATATACATAAATGCATACGACACATGGCCTTAACATATGACCTGGTACAGATCCCAGAATAGTTCAAAACTAAAGTTAGTGAACTACGGTCAGCATTTGTTAGTACAGTATATGCTAATAGGTTCTGGTATGGTATATACATATTTTAATACCCTGAAAGACTTTGCTATAGCCAATTTAAAATGTTGACTATAATATTCTGCTTCGAGTTGTAATATTTCTTAACAATGGTATATACTTAGAAGTACAGGCTGTACTTAGCCTGTGCAAAGTAACATGTTCTCTTTTTTAAAAAGCTTAATAGCAGTCTATCCTTTTTGATCGTGTTACGTGCCAATGCTCTCCATCTTCCAGGTGCTGTTTCACACCAACAATGAGCTGAAGTCTGAAGGGTATATTAGTTCAAAAAGCTTATTATTCTAATGTGTAAATGGAACTAATGGTGTGCAGGGTTCTTTTTATTATTACAAAGAAAAACAGTTCTGGGATCGGTCTAGTGTTATTATTTGGTCACTCCAAAAAGACCTTAGAAAATTGCTCTAAATTACGTCCAATTAAGACAAGGCCAAACCTGTCAATCAAAGCTGAGTTTTCCCCCTTGTCATTAAACTGTTAGGAGAGAAGAGTGCTCTTTTTTCTACCCATGCACTCATTTCACTCTTTTCTTTCAAAGCTGAAAAGGAAAGGAGGGTGTGAATAGGATCCCATGTGCCAGATGTGTCACCAGTGGTGAAAACTGCTGCTTTAATGCTGCTGCTGTGCGCTCTCTCTCTCTCTCTCTCTTTCTCTCTAACTTGCTCATGCTATGTGACTGACTGTCGCCTGCTCATTCTCATAATTCCCCTGGTTGGCGTGGACTGGTGCATGCCAAACCATGTGCCAGGTCAGTGGCGAACACGTGCAATGGCCCCTCCAAACCCTCACACGCACATTTGGCAACAAATGTCGCGGCGGAGCAAAACAGCTGTTGTCTTCGCGACGAGCCAAACCCATTCTGTCTTTTTGAATTATGGTAACGCGAAACAGTGTCACCTGAACCATCAGGGAAAAGTCGCTCCCTCTTTCTCTCTCCCTATCGCAGAGCAGCCAATTCATGGCGACATTCCCCTATGCAATCATTTCTTTCCAGTCCCTTTCTGACAAACTCGTCAGCGGTGGGACTAAAAATACCAGGTGATGAGCGGTAGCAAGAGAGGGCGAGAGAGAAAGAGAGAGAGAGGAAGAGAGAGGAAGAGAGGGACGGGGATGGCATGATAAAACATCGTCTCTGACATGGCTTCCTTTGTAATCTATCTCCTCTCCTCACGCCTGCAAGCCAGCATATGTTTTCAATCGGTGCGCTATGTCCCCAGCCGCCATTCCAGTTCCCCCTTTATGCAGTTCAAACCGGTGCAGTTATCAATCACCATGGGCAGGCCCTGTCAGCAGAGCCTCAGTGCACCACACACACATTTTTTTGTGCAGGAGTAGACACACTTCTTTAGTGTAGGGTGAATTTGTTCCACTTAATAAGCCCTCCCCAATGACCTCCCGCTAATTAAGCACCCGCGTGTAAGAAATGCGAGCTTTAATTAATGATGAGATAAATTCTGTCTCAAGGTCTGTCAGAGAATGATGACACCATGTTGTACAGTTAAAATAGATTTAGGCAGGAAAATGAAAGGCATAGAACAAGCTTACAGACAGCATGTTCTAATCTGTCAGACAGCCATGAATAGCTATAAAATGAAAGAGGAGAGCGTGTGGATGCCAATCACTGTCACTTCATCACTGGTTGCTGTGTGTTTATACATGATTTAGCCTAGTGATCGCCATGTTTCCAGAGCTCTACCTAAGTACAATGTTGAGGTCCAACCCTGATTCAGTGCTTAAGCATTCAGGATGGACGGAAAAAATGCTTGAATTACATTTGTATGATTTTGAGAAATGATAAAAAATTAAGCTGTAAAACTGTAGTAAAGCCTGCGACCTGGTATGCTATTTTATCTATTTTTTAAAGGTGTAGATTTCTTCTTAACATGCAAAGTAAGGCCTGTTTAGGAAGTTTAACTATCCAAAAAACATTTTGGTAAGAGTATAAATCTCTATTTGGCTAAATATGGCTAAAGGATTTGGCCATATTAGGACCTGGCTAATAAAAGCAGCCTGAAAATCTAGATTACCAATATGAATATTCACTATACTGTGATGTTACTACAATATGTGACTAAATGTTAACTAAACCATGATTCTACTTAGGTTTCATAGTGGAAATTTATGGTATTATTATACTAATGATTACTGTGGTTCTTATGGATGTACAATCATAATCATATCATTAATATCATTAACCATGCTAAATGATCACCAATTTGCTAGTATGTGCATAATCCTACTTTGCACCTTAACATGTTACCTAGCCTAGCTTATTGTGGTTGTTACTTAGTCCTGCTATAACATCACAGACCTCTCTTCCTGCTAAGGAAAACTCCTTAAACTTAGCTTGTTGTTCTACCTTGCATCTAGTATTGTTAAAAGTCTAAAATAAACTAAGCAGTTAGTTTAGGATTAGCCTGTATTTTGTTTCCAGTCTCCTAGTTTGTCATATGTTTGGCCTTGTTATTAGCATATTCTGGTCAATCTTAGAATAGTTTGTTTGTTTACTAGCTCTCTTTTTCCAAGCCTGTGCTCACTTGACTACTGTATTACTTGCATGTTCATCAGTATTTAATAACACACAGTAGGTTGCATCATTTTCTACAACAATATCTGAAGTTACACTAAAGCATTCTGTCACATGTATGATTGAATAGCTAGCTAGCTTAGTTTATAGAGTCTGATAAAATTGTCACTTTAGCATGCTAGCCAAACAAGGCCTATTCCATATGACTAAATAATATGCAGTTTTTATGTGCTTAAGGAAGTAACAGCTATTAAAGCTGCTTTTAATCACATTATTGATATTGTTGGCACTCAACAAGAAAAAATAAATAAATGAAAAATAGTCTGATTCACTGATCTCCCAATTCTTTTAAAATCCATATTTTGTTGACAAGAAGAATGGTTCTTTACCTCTATTACCTATACTACACACCCAGCTTTCCTGCATTAACAGATTAGTTGTCATTTTAATAATAGTGCATCTTTCTCTGTTTTCTTTCCAACTTTTTCAGCTGTGCCAAAAATGTCCTTCTCCTCAGCATGGTTTCTCAGTCTGTTGGTGTCTGAGCTCTGTGCTTTCTCCTGTTACTGCTACTTTACAATGTCAGTGTCAACTTTATTGTGGTCATTGTCATTGTGCTTCATGTCGTATTATTGCTTATGCTAACACATGAAGTGGAATCTTTGTTAGCATTGCTGTTGTGTTCAGCGCTGTGGGAACCAGTTCCCCGACATGTTCTTCCACTGACCGTCTCCATGTAACTCCCTAAGCTGCCTGAGCAGCGTTCTGTGCAAGTCTGTGGAAACAGCCAACCTGTTGTGCCCACACTCGGGTATAAACAGTAAACTAAAAGCACAGGCATAAAAACAGTTAGCATAAATAGCGTAGCTGCTCTCGCCATCCTTTCACTTAAAGTTCAGTTCTAGTGTTGCATCTGCATTGTTCAGAATTGTTACTGTACATGAACATCTATACTATGTATGTAAAACCTGAACCTGTTCCTATTTTAATTCAATCTCCACTGTGGATTTCTGAGCTGACAAGTTTTTGTCCTATCAAACAAGATACAGTAGTGGAAAAAAAGTAAAAGAGAGGTGGACAGACCAGGAGAGCTCAGGAAAAGAGAAACAAATAGGGTATGAGGAAGACAAAAAAATGATTTAGCAGCAGACAAAGAAGAAGAGAGGAAGACAGTCATAGCAAGAAAGACAGATAAAGAAAGAGACAGAGAGATAGAGTTAGTTTACAATGCTGTCACTTTATCACAAATTGGTGTTTCTGACTCCAGCATATTCCTCTGCTGTTTCAGAGACGACCACAACTTGTTCACCTGAACACTAACCTAATAAAAGTTAAAGCTGAAAGCTCACTCTGAGATTCTGTGACACTCTGCTATAATACCTCAACTTCAAAGAGGATACGTTCATCCTGACAGCCTGTTAAACAAATCAAACCCTGTGTCTGTCTGCACCTTTGAACCGAGCCCTTGCCTCACCAGAACAAATTTCTGTCTGACTGCCGGCGTGCGTCAGATGAAACCACGTAGCTTTGCTGTGTGTGTTTCGGGCAAAGAGCTGCTTTCATTCTTCATCTCTCACCGAATCAAGCTGCAGTTCACAACCATGGCAGTGTTGTCATAGCACAGGTGTGACTAACAGCTTTTCATACGATCTGAGAGTTTTCACAGAAACAGCTATCGTGCTGGCAATGCGAACTAACAGCTCTCTCATCTATTCCATATTGCCTTCATTTGCGATGAAGGTGTTGTTCTGGGGGGGAAATGACCATTTTTTACTGTGTTATGTGACTTACAATAAAGTAGAGATCACACTGATCCGATACTTATGAGCTGCATCAGGTTGATGGTAGTGTGAAATAGCGAAATGGGTTTCGGATTGAAAAAAAAGGCCCCCTTTTTTATTGATTGTATAACAAACATTTGAATAACATAATAATGTAAAATCTGGTGAAAAAGGTCAGATGATAAACTTGCCCTTACATTATTCATGGCCTAACATTAACAGCTACAATCAGTGAACTATTCAGCAAAGCTAATGTGTGTGAGCTGCTACAGTATGTCAGCTGTGTAAAAATACTTCACAGATTTCTTTAAGAACAGGGATCTTTGAATTGTTTACATGGCTTTAAAGTTGCACAAGAGTGTTGTGAGAGAGACAGAGAGAGAGAGAGATAGAGATCAGATAGCAAGAGTCAGACAGATAGCAAGACAGACAGAGAAAAGGAGTCAGATATATTAGAAAACAAGATGGAGAAATGACAGAAACAAAGAGAAAGTGGAAGCTAATTAGAGAGACTGTAAGAAAGAGACAGATCAAGAGAGACAAAAAGAGTAAGACAGAGTCAAGTATATAGAGAAAGGATGCAAGAAAGACAGACACAAAGGACAGATGGAGGAAGAATTCATTCATCTTCTATAACGCTTATCCTGTACAGGGTCACTGGGAGTCTGAGGACTTTGGGTACAAGGCAGGATGTACAGGACACAGGTATAAGGTGCAAACACACACTACAGGCAATATGGGAATTCAATCAACCTAATCTGCTTGTCTATGGACTGTGGTAGCAAACTGGAGTACCCAGCGGAAACCCACCAAGCACAGGGAGAAAAATGCTCCACATACACTGACCTGAGGTGGGAATCTAACTCTCGGTCCTGGAGGTGCAAGGGCAAAGTGCTAACCACTAGAGCCAGGCACAAACAGATAGAGACAAAACAATAGAAATATATTCTTAGGCTTAAATAGTTTTTAGAGGAAAAAAAAATATTGTAAGAGTACTGACAGTATCGTATCAGAAAAGAACAAGCGGTATCGCAGCATCTCTGCAAACTCCAGAAAAGAAGCTCTGTGCACATGGAGCTTTAGTGAAGTGGATAGAGTGGCATCTGGGCTTGTGGAGTGTGTTAAGAATTTACTCCCCCAGCACTCCATCATTATCCCAATATCACATACAGACACATACACACACACCCTCGCTGGAGGATGATGAATTGAGTTCATCTCACTCTAGTGATTGCTGTGGAAGCCATGTGGTGCTTTTTGTCTCTGTACAATGTGATAGACACAGACGCGAACCCACACACAAACACACAAGAAAAAGAAAGTTGATCTCAAAACTGGATGCAATTTTCAGGAAGTACAGCACGTTATAAAGACCTGAACTACTGCATAATACAACCTCTAGTTATTACAATTACGAAGATGATTTTATTATTATTTGATCTGAATTCAATCTAGATTAATTCATAAAATCTTCAGCAAATGTAAATGAACTTGAATCAAGTTGGATCATGCATGTACAAGCGGACCATATGGTCCTCTTTTCTTTATTAGCATTCTCCGTCAATCCTCATTTCCAGCATGACATAGTATTTGTCAAAAATATCCATTTTGTTGCCTGTTCTTGTTGGTGTTGACGGTTTTGGTAAAGTGTTGAGCAGAGGGAAACAGTTGGGTTTCTTTATAGCGGTTTTGTTTGTAGATTTGTACATATTTAATGTTTCATTCACAGTGCCTAGAAAAGTTCACAGCTCCATTTTTCACTGCTAAGCTGAAAGCAGAGTGACAGGCAAATGATGTTTCTGACAGGAAAGGGAGAGACTTGGTTTCCCTTCACACAGCCGGATCAGGCAAAAAGGAAACATCAGCGTGGCTCACTCAAAGAGACACGTCTTCTTCCAGTGTCAATCAAAATCTCATCGGACGCCAATCACACGCCGCTGGGTGTAAGAGCACACGACACGATCGCTGCTTATGAATGGAGGCCTCATTGCTGCCACAGTATGCGACTGCGTTATCTCAAAGGGTACACGCTTCTGACAGATGGCATGCCCTTGGCTATGAGATAAATATAAACATTTTGTTTAGGTCTCATCGTTGGCCTTAAGGTACTGTATGGCATTTTTTTATTTTTTTTTAATTTAGTATCCAAAAGTTTGCATTGCAAATGTTTTCCTGCATAGGGAAGACAAAGCAACAGGAAGAAAATAAATCTCTGAAAATATATTCAAAATCTGAATATATCATCTAACAAACCAACACTCCTTAACATGAAGCAAAGTCTACTTTAATTGGTTAAGATTTAGTATCTATAGTACTTTATCCTGGTCAAGATCTTAATGGATCTGGGGTCTATCCCTGGAAAAATGGATGTGTTTACCCCCATGGATGCGATCCCAGTACGTATAGTACTGTACAGTACATTCACAGGCTTATTCACAGAGGTAGGTAGAGTAGCCAAAAATTGTACTCAAGTAAGAGTAGCTGTACTTCAAAATAATATTACTCAAGTAGAAGTAAAAAGTAGTCATTCAAAATATTACTCAAGTAAGAGTAAAAAAGTATTTGGTAAAAAGACTACGCGAGTACTGAGTAAGTGTTTCATCGTGATTCATCTTTTTTTTTTTTTTTAATGCAACCAAACAAAATGATAAAATAATGTGCAAATTATAAAATAAATGAAATAAATAAAATAAAATAGATGAATGAAACTAAATATCTTTACAATATATATAATAGCAAATTAAGGAACAAGAAACACAAGTTTCCTAATTTCACTTTTTCACATCATAAAGCTTTTACAAAATTACAAATACGTCCTGTAGGTACCATATGTATGATTGAACAGTGTAAACTATTTCAGTGTAGATATACTGTATATTAATTTGCCTGAGAAGTAGCTCAGCAGAAAATAACATAACAAAAGTGTAGTGTTTCTTCTTCACAAATCTACTCAAGTAAAAGTAAAAAGTATGATGCAGTAAAACTACAGTACACATAGAAGTTCTTTTTTTTTAAGTTACTTAAGTAGATGTAACTGGTTACTATCCATCTCTGCTTGATTACAGGTAGGTGCAGTTTAGAGCATGAGTTGGGAGGAAACCCAGGCACAAGGCAGGATACACCCTGTATGGGATGCCAATCCATTGCAGGGCAAAACGAACACTTTTACACTCACACACCTGATTATAAACTAAAGGCAATTTGAAAATGAGCAATGCTTGCTGCTTGCTCCTTGCTTTTTTTGCACACTGCTCATTTGCACATAAAATGAGGACTAACTTGCACTTTAGGACATGGGCAATCACACTCCTGCCGACACACATCATTTCATGTTCCATCTTTCTAATCATACTGCTGCTGTCATACTTACACACCTAAATTTTCCACTTACATATACTTTTATATTTTTACATTTTCCTGTGTAATTTATTTTTTTTTTTTTATATATTCCTAGCTTTCTAAATTTTATCACTCACCCATTCATTGTCTATACCCTGTATACAGGGTCACACGGGGCCTGGAGCCTATACAGTACCAGGAGACTTACAGTAGGGCACAAGACGAGCACACACATTCTCACACTAAGGGCAATTTGAGAATAACAATTAGCCTAATCTGCATGTCTTTGGACTGTGGGAGGAAACCGCAGTGCCTGGAGGACACCACCAAGCACTGGGAGAACATGCCTACTCAACAAATGAACCCGAACCTGGGAGGTGCATGGCGCCAGTGCTGATCACTAAGCCATCATGTTTAGTGTAATTGTATTGTCTGAAGGCATGTCTTTTGACTGTGGGAGTAAACCAGAGTACCCAGAGGAAACCCACTAAAAACAGAACATACAAACTCCACACACAGACCAGAGGCAAGATTTATATTGCATTTGCACATGTTCTGAACCCCACTGCTCCATCTTTATAGCTGTGGTTGCATTAATATTAAACTTTGCCTAAAATTGGTGTCAGCGACAATCCTAACATTACAAAATTAACCTTTATTAAAGAGGATGAGTTTTAGCACACTGTTGGAATGTTATTTTTCTGTTGCACCAAAGCACTGTCGAATTCTCAAATCTCACTTTAGTTTCAGCCATAGTTCACAATCTAATACGCAGAACCTTGTACAATAAACCTTTATACTAAAGATAATAATAAATAAATACAAAGTTATGCAACACAACTTATTGCCATGCAATGTTTATTAAAGATTTGGGAATTTCTAGCATGAGCATGCTTTTCTTAACCACATTTACCTACAGCAAGGTACAGTATTCAACTTTACTCTTGCCAAATTCTCAGGCACATGATAAGCATTTCACAAAGATTCCACATTAAATATAACAAGAAATATAAAAAATTATTCTTTATAATTTATATTCTTCTAATCTATTCTTTATATAATTTATATTTATATTCTTCTAATCATCTTTCATTAATGTTAAAGCTGTATAACAAGTAATTTTAAATTACAAACATTTCTTTTATAAAAAAGGGAATAGAATACTTCAACACTGTACTGTTAATGGAAAATAATTAGTGTGTGATGATAGTAAATACACCCCATTGCTGATTATTTTCCTATTTGCAGTCTCTAAAAGTTCTTTAATACTGTAAACTTAAAACTTTACTGAACATTGTAATAACATTTTGGATGATAAATCAGTGTACTGTCTGTACCACCGCATGATTAATTTGCCTGTGCATCCACCTTATTCCTGTCTCTGACTCATTTGTCCATACGGCATGGTTACAGAAGTCTTGTGGTTTGTTTAGATCTCAGTCATGCTTCTGTGTTCTTTTTAGACAAAGAAGAGACTTTCTCATGGCAACCCTTCCGAACAAACCGACTTGTTCATTCTTCTTCTAATTGTGGTGTCTTTGACATTTAACATGTCAAAGACACCCCTAAAGGGTCTTAGATGTAGTTCTTGGGGTTTTTGGACCTCTCTGAGCATTGCATGGTCTGATCTTGGGGTGAATGTGCTGGAATGTCCACTGGTTCTGATAAGATTGTTTTTCACTTGATCTTTCTCACTGTAGAACATTGAACTCCAAATTGTTTGGATATGGTTTATAACCCTTTCTATATTGTTGTACAGCAACAATTGCTTCTCTAAGACACCTGCTCATGTCTTGGCATCATGTTAACACACACCTAAATGCTCCAGACCAGCAACCTGCCAAAACTTTTGCTTTTATAGAGGTCTGCACACCTGCTGATGATCAATTAATCAAAGGCTGATGATTAACAGCACCTGGCTGCAACTTACCGTCTTTAATCCTGTGAAAGCAGTAAGGTGGTTTTTAGTATTGCATGTTTTTTATTGTCTTTTTGGCTTAATTCTTGATAAATAAATAATAGAGAAGTTAAGTTTTTATTCTCATAATTGTGTTCTTTTACTCTTCACAATTAAAAGACCTGGTATGACTAACACCCCTCACTGACAGACAGACAGACAGACAGACAGATAGATAGATAGATAGATAGATAGATAGATAGATAGATCTTGATTACTGATCCTAAAAAGTCAGTAAGTTAAACATTTAGACACACCTTCTAATTTCATGCGCTTTCCTGATTTTTTTATTTATTCCTTGTAAAACAATGCTGAAAGCATCCAAAATATGCAATAATCTCATTTGAACAGTTAATATTACATAACTGGCATTTGCAAAACCCATCAAGCACCATGATGAAACTGGCTCTCATGAAGGCCATTCCAGGAAAAAGCAGGATCAGAACTTGCTGCAGAGAAGAAGTTCATTTAGAGTTACATAAGTACAGGGCATAAGTAACAGTAGTTGCTGCTACTTATGCCCTGTAAATCCTTCATAATTGGTCTAATCTCAGGTCCTGTTAATTGGTGATTTCTGAGGCTGGTAACTCTAAATAATCTTCTTTCTTGCAGCAAGTTCTGGTCTTGCTTTCCTGGAATGGTCATCATGAGAGCCAGTTTCATTATGGTGCTTGATGGGTTTTGCAAATGCACTTGAATACTGTTTTTGCAAGAATTGTTCCAGAACAGCTGACCTTTGTGAAATAACAACTACTGTAACTGTTGTTGTTCTTACTTAATTTTCTGATGCCATTTGTGTTATTTCATAGTTTAAAAAAAAATCGAATACTGTTGTAAAATGTAGAAAATAAATCAGTGTGTCCAGATTTTTGACTAGTGTGTCCAAACTTTTGACTGGTACTGTTAATGTAGATACATAAACCTAATCACATTAAGAAGTGATGCAATCTATTGTAACTGAAAGGAAAAAAAAAAAAAATATATATATATATATATATATATATATATATATATATATATATATACTGCTGATTTTTTGTCATAAATAACATCTTTTAAACGCGCCATGTTAAATGTCTTGTTGCTATAAATTCTCTGCTTTTAATATTATTCTTATTCTTATTATACTTCTTATTATTATTATTTTGTCCTAAGGGTATACAATCTTTTGCACTTGACGTAAAACACAAGGAATGCTGGAATGAAAAATAATAATAAAAAAAATACCTTGACCTGACCTGAAAGAAAAGTTAGAGAAGTAACTTTAGACACAGTGGGGGCTAGACAGTGGTAAAAAGTGTTTCCATAGTAGATAATTCATAGCATGGTGTGTATGTGGGCTGGCTATATGATTACATTACTGTAAATAGCGGTTTGGGTCAGGAACCGCTGAAACCAGCGTCCCATTGTGGCCTGTAAACACAGCCCAGGGAGATGCTGCGAGGAAGAGTCTCTCTCTCTCTCTCTCTCTCTCTGTCTCTCTCCGTCTCTCTGAATCGATTGAGGTCTGTGGTAGAGAAATACACGAAGGTTAGGAAGTAGATCGTGCAATGTATGACCACCTGCCCACCCACACCTAAAGATATCACTTTCTACTGAGCTCAGGGCTCACCGAAGGAAAAAAAGAAAATCTGGAAATCTGATCTAAGTGTAGAACAGAAAATAGCTGAGCACTTGCTTATAGGAATGGGAATCTGAATTAGATTTAATTTTATTTAGGTTTTAATGCATTAATGCAGTGTTTTCAAACTGGGAGCAACAACAGGACCTTGGAAAAATTGGATTTTCTTTTATTCATATAAAATTCATCTTTTATTAATTACAAAATGTATCAATCAATTTAAATTTTGTCAAATTATTACATTTACTGCTGCCATATTTTTCTATTTATATCACAACAAACATTTATTTTTTACATTTATTAATAAAGAACATAGTAAAGACTTTAATTATGTATGTATATTTAAAAATATTTATTTTTAATGTTCCATTACAGAATTGTTATTTTCACTCACTTGCTCACCCACTTACTCAAACACTAATTCTTTCTATTCAAGGTGCGAGGCAGGGAACCAGGGGGTGCCAGTCCATTGAAGGGCCCAAGCATACACACACTCAAACACATGTCTTCTGACTGTGAAATGAAACTGGAGCACCCAGATGAAACCCACCAAGTACAGTGATAATGTGAAAACTCCATGCACACAGACCCAAGGCAGAAATTTAACCCAGACCCAAGAGGGGCAAGGCCACAGTTAACCACAACGCCACCATTATTATTATTATTATTATTATTATTATTATTATTATCATCATTATTATTAAATTAGTAATTACTTTTTAGCAGGAATGTTTAGAACTGTTTTTTTCCTTTTTGTATTGAGCATCCAAACATCAACACTGCATCCACCCATGCAAAAATTTCAACTTCAATTATACTGTCCTTCATAAGTAGATAACGGGTGACATTAACAAATTATCCCTTTTATGAGAAAAAACACACATATCATTTGGCCAATCTTTTCTTATGACAGAAAGTAAGCTGTTGTTCTGATCATTTTACATATTGTTACTTGAATTAAATCAGTCGAATATCCAGCTCTTAATTCAGTTGAGTCAATATGTCCAAACCCTGGCACATGATTTTAGCTATTCTGTTTCTAGTTGGCATGTGAAGTTTCTGCCGATGGTGTTGATAAGAGCAGAGTGATTGTTTACGTCCCACTGGACATAAACACAGAATTCAAACGTTACCACATCACCATCCATTTCCAAAACGCCTGAACTGAGAATCCTAACTTTTTTTTTTTTGCCTCTCTCCGTGTTACATATCCATAAATGTTTGTTCTTTGTCTTGCTTTGAAGTGCATGCCGCTTCTCTTTAATGATTTCTTTTCCTGTGATGCTGACGGAAACCATGCTGACACCTTCTTTTGCTTCATCAAGTTTCCCAGCACAATTACATGAATTTACTTTCAATAAATTAACATCTTTGCATACATCAGTCAAATCACCGAGCTCAGGCGTTCATAAACAATATGCATTATTAATTTAATTGTCACAATTTATTTGGTTAACTCATGAACCAGTTGGACAGGCATGCCTTGATAAAGCATTTAAAAGCATCAGTGTTGGCTTTGAAAGAGCAATCGCCAGATGACGTGCTCTCGTCCTCCACTTCCTGTACTTAAACAGTTAGAGAACCACAATATGAACAAAGACTCCTAAAAGTTTTATTTACTTTGTAATTATCCTTTTAATATTGTAACATATGGTTATTTATTTTGTATACCAAGAGCTCTGACAATCCTCACAGGTTTATATTCATACACTCATTTGTATGCATTATGATTTTCAGAGTAACGTTTTACACAGGGACTTGTACAGCTGACAATGCACTTGAAAAGATTTCTTTCTTTAAATGGACAGGGTCACAGGAAGCCTGGAGCCTGTTCCAAGGGCACTCAGGGTATGTGGGAGGTACATGCTGGACAGGGTGCCAATCCATCTCAAGGCACACAAACACACTCATTTACACACTATGGGAACACCAAACGGCCTACTCTGCATGTCTATGGCAGGAAACTAGAGTACACAGAGGAAACTCACCAAGCACAGGGAGAACATGGAAACTTCACCCAGACCCAAATTGGAACTCGAACTCATAACCCTGAAGGTGCGTGGCCACAGTGCTAACCACAACGCCAAAATGCCACTACCACTGGCATTCCTTTATCATAAAAACTTATTTATTATAGCCTGGTTTCTCTTGAATACAAAATACATAGAGTTTATTTATTTTCATGACTATACCTATAAGAATGTGTACTCATTACCCAATTTACTGACACAAACTGACTACTGTATACTGTATGACCACCTGGTTGTCACACCCTGTGCATACTACTATGTGCTTTCTCCCAAGATTAGTGCAGCAAAGTTTAAGCACACATGTCACAGGAAATCTTTATATGCTGTAGCAATGTAACTTGCTTTCACAGAAACTAAAAATCCTGGGAACTGTTGCAGCATGACGATGCCTCTGTGCACAAGGGGAGGTACATGAGAACATGATTTGAAATGGTTCATGTTCAAGAACTCAAGTATCCTGCACAGATCCCATCACTGAACTCTGACCTTACACCAGGGCCTTTGGGTCAACCTCACTAATGCTCTTGTGGCTCTTGGGCACAAATCCCCATAGCCATGCTCCCAAACCTATTAGGATGTCATCTCAGAGGTGTAACAGCAAAATAGGCACCAACTCTGTGTATGTTAGTGCTCAAAATGCAAAAAGAGAGTTTATATTTACCATGCTTTACTTTATGGTGATTAATTAGCTAATATTTGAACTCTTCATTAAACCTTAAGTGGAAAATTCAGCCTGCACAAATATAGGATTTTTCTGGGTTTAATGCATCCCCTTTGTGCCAAGTGACTAAAAACATTGTCTTACTTTCCTTGTCAGGATTGTAAATTCACATAATTTTTAATGCACTAAATTAATGGTACTGTAAGTTTCCACCTAAATTTTACTCTATCATTAAACTTATGTAGGCTTAAACAAATGATAATTTCTTAAATATTTGTTTTAAAGGAAATTGATTAATAATAATAATAATAATAATAATAATAATAATAATAATACAACACCTTACCATGAAGCACGAAGGGACAAGGCAAATGTTCACACAGGGTCAAACATTTGGGCCTTAGCAATATATAAAAATACACACACACACACACACACACACTCAAACAGACACATGCACACAAACACACACAACAAACACTTGCATCAGTCAGCCTCCATCACTAGCACAGCAGAATGAGGTCATAAATATTCAGTGTGTCTTCAGCCTATCCTTTGCCAAGCCGACGAGCATGTAGCCTGTGAGTAAAGAAAGAAAGAGTGTGTGTGAGTGTGTGTATGTGTGTGAGAGGGAGAGACAGAGACAGAGACAGAGCTTGGCTGATGAACAGTGACACACTTGAACCATGAGCAATCCCAAGGCTTGAGGGGGACCCAAGGCACACAACACACAACACACACTCCTGTCTTCTTCTCTTTTCTCTGTCTCTTTCACAGACACACACGAACTCTCTCACACACACACACATACACACGCACACACTTCCGCTCCTCTTCCGTCATGTCGCCGAAAGAGCAGGCTTGCAAACATTTCTGTTAATTATGTATTACAGCTGTCCTTCATAAACTTAATTACCAGGCGCTGAAAGGCAACGGGCCTCCATTAGCATACACACACGAAAGAGACATGGCATATGCAAAAATACGATTTTAATTAGCATCCTTTGATAGGGCTTCTCGCAAATCAAGCTGGCATGCGCTGAGGCTTGTGTGGCCGTGGCTGGATTCGCTGTGACGTGTGACGGCGACGATGCCAACGCCTGACGGCAAGGCACCGAAGAGGTGGGGCCGGAGCACAGCGGGCCAATCCTGCCTAGATCTTCCGTCGCCCCGGTGACTGGCGCAGAGCCGTCACCAAGCTAGCCGCAGGCTTTTAGCAGAACATCATTTGCTTGAGGTTTTTAATGATTTCATCTAGATTATTGTTATAAATGAATATTATGAGATGCCACTCACTCTATCATTTTTTTGTAAAGGAAAAAAATATATAAATCTAGCTAATGTGACTCTCTGCCGGAGGGCTGTGTTCATAATCTCTCAGATTAAAAAGAATGGTGGCTATTAGCCTACGTGTTAGCCTACTGCTTTTAACTAATGATCTGCTGCTCCTTGTTATCTTTGAGAACGCAGATGGTTCCGGCGTTAGTACACGCCACTATTTTTTATGATTTTGGCAGTACTTTTAATAAAACACAATAAAGACCGGAATTGTTGCCATTCAATTTTCTGCACCCGCTGAAAGTGAGTTTTCATTACAGTGTCAGTTCTAATGTGGGCCTGCTGAAGACAGACATCAAGCTTATAATGTCAACGCAAGCCAGTTTAAAAAGAATCGCAGTTTAATCAAAAGCAGTAAACAACATCGAGGCGATGAACATAGCCTGAGAGAAGAGGATTTATATTTGTCTTGTATTAGAGAACACACTGTTGAGCTAGTAAATGATTGAAACAGATGTGTATTATTGATGTGTTTATATGTTTAAACTTAAATCACATTGTCAGTGATAATCAATCATCATTGATTTCTATCTACCAGGTTTGGTCCGTTTTTTTCTTTCTTTCCAAAAATAGAACAAGTCTTGGAATAAATATGAGGCCATTCAAGTCAAACATGGACTTTTGATTGCGCAGAATAACAGTTACAGTAAAAAGTCTATTTATCTCTTTACATAATCCACTACTAGACTAGACATATCACTCTTTGAATATTCACGAAAAAGAAAAAAACTGCAGTGGGCTCCAAGGCAGGAATCGTCATTCATGGCTTTCTTTAAAACATTTGCACCATTCAAATGTCTTACTGTGGCTAAAAGTCTCATTACTGTATTATGCTTGAAGTCTTCTGTAAATATCAATCGTTTTTTATATGTCTTGATTCATGAGAACGTTCATCATAGCCCAGTTTGACTTGAACATTCCTCGTACTAGATTAGATATGTGAAACCGATAATAAAACATGCAACAAAACCAGACCTAACAAGATTTGACTTTGGGCTCATCTAAAGTCATCTAAAGCCAGTTGGGTTTATCTAAAGTCACATGAAATCCTTTATTTTTCCTAGCATTAAATTGCATTGAGTAAAGTGCTTGATTGACATACAGTAAAAGTCACATGAATTCCAATTTGACTGTTGAGACTGAGATTATACTGCACAAAATCTGATCTGTTACTGATTTAAATATGGAACTGGTGGCCAAACCAGGCTTGAAAATCTGGGTGGTTTTGAGCTGTTTACACTGGCAAGGAAAAAAGTCTGATCTGAGTCAACCATGAGCAAAATACAATGTTACTGTACCTCAGCATACGATTGCCCCACCTTAAGAATTTTCACCCTGAGGACTTAAATTTTGCAAGAAATTTCCCTTGGCATGCGAAACAGCATACAAGCGAACAATACATAAGTTCAGGCCATTCAAAACTTGTTTGTGTCAGTGGAAAAAGCCAAGCAAAGCAAATTTACATATTTTTTTGTATTTTGTTCTGGAAACAAGGACAGTAGCAAGAAGAAAAGGGAGCTACTTTTAGTTTCCTTTTTAAAGCAGGCGGTGCCAAGAGGAATCATAAATTAAGTGTGCTTTGATGTCTATTTATTTTTACGTCATTTTCATGACTTTCCTAAATGTTTAGATTTTTTTTTACATGCAAAGTATAATTATAGTGTTAAAAGCTGGTAATAGTTTTGGGTGGCTGGAACAGATTATCTGCATTTACATTATTACCCATATTCACAATACAAAATTTTACTTTATGAACTCACTTCCGGATTGAATTAAATTTGTATATCGAGGTACCGCTGTAATCAGATTTGGTCCACCTTGGCTGGCAGTGTAAATGTAGTCCCTCAATCTTCACAGTAAGGCCAAGTGACTTAAGATCAGCATTAACTAAGAACCTTTTGGAGTGATACAGCAGTCAAAGAACAATACTGTTAAAACAGTAAAAGATGATAAAAATCACATTTAGGATTTTTTTTATTATTATTATTCTCAGAGTAGGATAAAATGTGTGGAAATTTTCAAGCATTTTCTCTATGCTTTACTATCAATACAGCCTATAGGTAAAACATTTGCTTATTACAGTATTCACTATAAAATCTTTTTTTTTTCCCCTAAATATATTAGACATTTTTCAAGCATGTTATACAAACTAATCAAGGGCGATTTGACACTTTGAGAGCCCTAAATTACGTTTTAGCCAAGCGTAAACATACATTTCTCTCTGGAAAACCTGAAGAGAGTCAGCTCTAATATACAGACCAACCATTGGGATGTAAAGCAGCCCAGAGGAGAATGAGGAGCCCTGTGATCCTGGTGAGACTTGGCTGAACAGCCCTTCCCCCATGATCGTCCCCACGGCGGCCATTTTGTATGCTAGACTGGGCAGCAGATCGAGCCGGGCCAAGCAAGGCCCGCCGTGAAGAGGCCCTCGCCTCATCTGCCAGCTCTAATGATGGCATCCACCTGCTGTTTTACTGCCCCAGCTGGAGGAAAAAGACCATCCCTCAGCTCTATCAGCCCATCCTCCCTATCTCACACACCCATATACATACTCTCACACCCTGCTTCATTGCTTTGATGAACTTTTCATGGTCAGCAACTGCGAATACCTCATCAGGGACCCAGAGGGTAGATGTAGAGGGTTGTAGAACACCCATGAGGTTTTGGAGACAAATGAGAAAAATTGAGCAACAGAGTAATATATCACCTGGTGAAATGAGAAAGAAAAGTGAAGCTGCAGAGCAGTCATCTTATTGGAAGGGAAATTTCTCCTTTAATATGATGATATCAAGCCAGTGAACTAGATAAAGTCCAGAGATTTCCTAGCATGGAAATATTTAATGGATTCATTAATGGTAATGAGGCCATTGTACATACAGTAGAGAAGCAGGTGACCATATTAAGAGAATATTAGATACGCCATATTATTTCAGAATTGACCAAAAGCATTGTTTTCCATTCAGATATTAACAATTGTATTCATATTCGGCTGTTACTTAATGCAGATGTATATAAACTGTAGGATCAAAAAGTAGGAATGCCAAGGCCAGACTAATAAATCCATATTACTTCCCTAGTGATAGGACTGGGAATGAATTATGTAATATCATGCATGAACTAGACTATTCAAGGAAAATCAAGGCAGAGGTTGTTAACACATGGAGGATGTACTGTATAGATCTACTAAATACCAACAAGTGTAAACTGTTGACATATGTTAATTGGTGGATGACCTCACCTAAATGGTTGTTGAGAGTCAAAAGGTGGCTTGTCAACAGCTCTAAGAACTCAACCCATTCATCATCATTTAAAACTGAAATAGGGTAAATACAAACTTTTTGAGGAAGATCACACTTGGTCATGTTTATCTGTGGTGCCAATATACTGCTTGGCCCTTTCTGCCCAACCATGACTGGAAAAAATTGAGAGTTTATTTCCACTAGGAATCATTCATCAAGATCACTTAGCGTTTGGAGCTGATTCCCATAGGAGCTCCTGAGCAGGTGTTCATGGAGAACTTTAAATTTGATGAGTATGAATTAAAAAAGGGGGAAAAGAGAAAGAACATCTAAAAATAGAGATGAAGCATCAGTCCAGGAGACAGGCTAAAATTACTGTGTGATGAGAATGACGGCAACTTTCTTGCCTTCACTGGAGTCTGTCAGAGCCTGGGAGGTCTTAAGGGAGAGAGGCAAGCTTGACAACATGTCAATATCACTTTAGGAGTGTCTGTTTGGGAAGCTCTCAGGGATGTATCACATGATTCCCGCACCTTGCACCGAAAAAACAGCCGACAGATTTGATAGCCCTGGAAAAGCAGGCACTTGATCTGCTAGACCACGGACAGACGATTAGAAAAAAAAAAAAGTAACCATCCTTTGTTTATCACTGTCAACCTGCTTACCAAACCAGACACTTTGTCTAACTTCTTGTCCACGTCAAAGCCTGCAGCAGCATGTGTGAGAGGAAAAAATGAGGGAGGGGAAATCTCTTCTTTCCCCTATTGTGAAGTTACACTGAGACAAAGAGGGTTTACTGCTGTTGCACCTTCGTCTTAAATCTGTCACTCACTGTCTACTCTAGCCATGTCAGTATGATTGAATACAAAGTCTTATTTACCCTGACAACTTCAGCTGCTGCTCAGCCAAACAGAACAAACGGCACAATGAAACTAGCAGTCAGAGCTACAAACAGACCTCACTAAGTAGAAAGAAAGTCGAGCACTTGTGTGAAGTACTGAAGTCTCTCTAAAGTATAGAGATTTTGCTATATAGGTAATTAAAATGTTGTTGCAATAACAATTAAATAGAAACAATATGCTGAAGAATAATTATAAGAATCAATAGAGCGTTACCTTTTATGAATCAAGATCTTGTCTACTTGTCAAACAAAGTCAAATGAACCATCAAACTTCTGATGAGTCTTTGGTGAACCTCATCAGAAGTTTGATGGTTCATCGGTAAATAGATCTAACCAAAAATGTCAGATTAAGAGTGATCCCACAGACCTTGCCCAGACTAGAGATACCTAGACCCCATTTTAAAGTCAGGCCTAAGGATGGTGTCTACCAGCAACTACCTGGTGACTAGGCCACTCACATAATAGCAATTTGTCCATCACACTTATACATTATACTGTATGGTTCTTCCCCAAACTGTTGCTACAAAGTTAAAAGCATACACTTGTCTAAAGGGTCTTTGTAACAATGTCAAATAACTTAAATACTTTCTTCAAGTTGAACCAACACCCTAGCTCAAACATATTCCAGCCCTCAAAACATAATTCCAAAGTGTGGCCCTTAGTTAGTTTGAAGTAAGTCAAATGGCGTGCAAAGAGCCTGGACCCTAAAACTACTGATCACCTTTGGGATGAACTGGAATGCCAACTATTCACCAAGCCAACTATTCACCTGACCAAAATGCCCAACCTCAGTAAATGTCTTGACACTGAATGGGCAGAAACTTCTACAGCAACTATTTTAAAATTTACTCCTGCATACTTTTGGTCAAATAGTGTGTATCCATACTGAAACATGACACCATCTGGGGTTACTGTTAATATAAGGTTTTTACAGTATATGTTTCATACCATGTTTCTGGGAGTTTGCTCTGGGTTCTTCAGTTTTCTCCTGTCATACATACTGTATGGCTGCAGGTTGACTGGAAACTGTACATTTGGGCAAAAGTGTGAATGTGTGAGTGCATGGTGCCTCAACCCATCTCCACATTGACCAGGATAAAGTGGTCGCTGACGATGAATGAATGAATGCCCTTTTCGAATCAGGTACTCACTCACTCACTCACTCATCTTCTATACCACTTTGTCCTGTATTCAGAGTTGTGGGGGGCCTGGAGCCTATCCCAGGAAACTTAGGGCACAAGGCAGGGTATACCCTGGACAGGGTGTCAATCCATCACAGGGCGTTCACATACTACAGGCAATTTGGAAACGTCAATTAACCTTACCTACATGTCTTTGGAATGTGGAAGGAAACCGGAGTTAGGAGGAAACCCACCAAGCATGGGAAAAACATGCAAACTCCATGCACACAAAGACCGGAATCGAGCCTGGCCAGGAATCGAACTTAGACCCGAGTGGTGCCAGGCGAAAGTGCTAACCACAACACCACTGTTCTGCCCAAATCAGGTACTGTCACGGTAAAAAAGGGCCTAATTTTGGATTAGTGTCTTGATGTATGATACATTCACATTTCATGCAAACCCACACAAAGATTTTAAATAGTTTAATAAATTGTGATTTATGGATAAATGCATTGTAATAATTGCCACAAATATTTGCACTAAACTGTATTCCATTTTACAGCAGAACACTGTAAACAGAACTTGTGAAAAGATAAGAAACTCTGTATTTGCTAAACTAATTTCAACAAATTAGGCAAAGCCTTTGCTGTATCTAATCCCTAAAAAGCCCTTAAAAGAAGAGTTCATTCTTTGTCTCTACACCACCTGAAAAGCACTATATCCAAGATTCAATATTGAACCTAATATCTTAATTTGCCCTAAGTCAATACTTTGTGCAAGCCAGCTCTCTTGACTTTCCTTAGTGATGCAATGTCTGAAGAAAAGGTATAAGTGCCTTTTAATTCAGAAATACAAGTATAGCATGCCTTTTCACCTTGTTGGAGTAAAAAAAAATAATTAAAAATAAAAAAAATAAAAAATTATATATATATATATATATATATATATATATATATATATATATATATATATATATATATATATATATATAGTTAACAAGAAACAACAAGAGCCATTTTAATTCTTCATATTTAAAAAATAAATTAATAAATTAATAAAAACTAACTAACTATATATATATACATGAACTAATAATTCTAAAAACAATAGCTGCACAGTCTAGTCATAATGATGAAAGGTAAGGAGCATTTTTTTATTATTATTCTTTCCCTCAGCCTGTGCTGCTCACCAAATCATTAAATAGTGTGAGTCTCATTATCCTGCTTAGCAAAACTTTCCCTAAAATTAAATAAATATAAAAAACAAAACAAAACTAACACTAGTTTCAGCGCTGATAAATTACTGCCCCGAGCTTTGAAACACAGGAGAATTTAAACAGGCTTGCAGTACAATAGCAATTCTCTGGCCTCATCTTTAACTCAGGCATATTTCCTTTTCCATCATTAAAGCTGTGTACTTATGTTTTTCTTTATCTCCAAGCAAGTACATGTCATCATCAGAGTAAAGTAAATAAATACAGCAGCATTAAGCAGAGCGATGTTTAAGCCCTTGGATATGTAACATTAATAGAATGAAAATGATAGAAATTGTGTAATATTGCAATGATTACTCTTTTTTTCCCCTTTTTCTTGAACAGACAACAATACATTGGATAATGTATGTACAGGGAGCCTGAAGTCATATAATATGCATGCAGTTTCTCTACAGCCTCATTAAATTTTCTTAGTTGAAAAGAAATAATGAGAAGTTAGAAGAAGTAACAGCGAGGTGTAATTCTTTGAATATTTAATGAGAAAATCATAAAGAAATCTACTGTAATACAGTTTTTCCTTACTCTCATATGCAGGGTGGACTATGTTTAAACAATGGTACTCAGGAGACAGCACTCGACATATTATAAATTTAATTGCTGAATATATTTTATTTAAGAAGAATTCCTTCAGTGTGTGTGTGTGTGTGTGTGTGTGTGTGTGTGTGTGTACTTTACTGTAAGTAGGTCAGAACACAATATATGACCAATATATTAAACCTTCAATATATTATCCCTTCCCACACAGATATCAGAAAATCAGGCAGAAAAAAAATGTAGATGTCATCATCTTTAATAACTGGTATTATATTTTAAAATATAAGTAGCAATATATCATGTTACAAACATTAGGCCTACTACAATGGACTTTTCCCCCAGCTCTTAATTACACATAGAATATTAGACAATCAGATAGCCTGATTTTGCACTTTGACCCCCCTTTGCACAAGTGCCGCTACATTGCCCCACAAACATAAGTTCTTGTTACATTTGTTAGTAGTGAGCAATTGGAAAAATGTAAAACTTTAGAATGGTTCTTAGATGCGCTTGGGGAACATGTAATAATGACGAGCGATATCCAGAAAGGTTACAGAGGGCTTGTTTCATCCTTTTCCCGAAACCAAAAACACAGTTGGAAAAGTGTTTTAAATGGATTAAGGCTTTGCAAATGGCCACACACACACACACACACGCACACACACACATACACACACACACACACACACACAGTTAAGCAAGAGAAAATATGCATTCATCTTCTAACCTGAAGCCTTAAACTCTTTATACACCTGTACAGTATTTACCTGTACTGTAGATACGCATCTCCCTCGAAATACGTGAGCCTTCATTTAGGGGAGGTGTGGCTATACCTCCCCTGGCGAGGTCTCTCAACTCATATCTCTTTCATTACACATAGGGACTGATTGCTGTAAAAATCCCAGAATATTATTTTTATATGACAGCTCACCCCTTTTCGCAGGTGCCTTATGACTCCATTAGCTTGTCCTGCTTTATAGCTACAGTATGTCTGTGATTACTTTCTGCAGTGTCAGCATTCTCCTCATCGAATGCCAAACTTAGCACTAACTAAAACATGCTCTAGTTTACCACCATCAAATATTTATATTTTGTGTATATAACGCTGTGTGGAAAAAGTTGAAACCTTACTGCATAATTCTTCCAGGCAATTTTTGGATATTTGGTCAAAAAAGGCACAAAATTATTGTTTGGTGTCACAATTGTGAACAGCGAAACTACATTAACCATCATTACACCACTGCACTGCAGCCAATCTTCTCTGTGCCCATTTAGCTTGTGGGAACTTGTAACAATTACTAAAGAGGTGTGTCTTACCACACACAGGGGAGAGGTTCATTCATAATGCATTATTAGCATTGCTATAAATTCTGCCAGCATTGCTTTAGCATTGCTTAATCTAACAATCTTAGATTCTTTAGATTGTTAATTCTAACAATGTGTCTTTTAAATGCATCATTCCATGTTATGAATGTACTCATGTTTCATTTAGTGTTTTTATAGAATCTAAATAAAAAAATCCAATATAGCAACTATTTTAAGGGCTTTTTCCAAAGCCACGCCCCTCTTAAACACACCCACTGCATATGTTTATTTTCTCCTGTTTGCAGATCCTAGGGCAACACAGATAATAGAGATTTGTCCAGATGTTTTATTAACAGCTGTTGAAATATAAAGACACTGCCACAAATTCTTCTTTTTAATTTTTTTAAGTGATTTTAAATTACTTACTGCACATTACATTACATCACCCACCCACACACACACACTGTTTTAATCTAATAATGCATCTGTTGGGCAAAATGTTTGGTATACAGGTAGAAAATTAACATGTCATTCATTTGAGTCTTATGGAAAGAGTCTGTCATTTACAAGTCTCAGAATCATGTACTATGATTATATCAGTGACAAAATAAACTTTAATAATGCACAGATTGATGACTCATCCATCAATCATATTAAATAACAATGTTGTAATTTATGATTGAACTATTAACGAGTTTTTTGTTCCATTTATTTGACATGGTTCAATTGCATTTTTATGTTTTTGCAGACATGTTGTCTACGGCAAAGGTACTGTGATTCATTTGGGAAAGGAGAGCAGTCATATCCACTGAGTGGCATGGTCTGCACATTAAACATCCACTCAAACCCAGTGTTCTGGTTCCCTTTCAACACATAGCCCTCGGAGGGCTGCTGAGCCGCAGAACCCCAGTGGACCTGTCTATCCATTCAAAAACAAGCTGGGGGGAGGGGTGCATGATTTATTTACAGTGTTTACTGCTTACTTTCTGTACTAAGCCTTTGAGAGTGAATACAATTTTTTTTTCGAATTTCCTCTACGCATAAAAGAGATGGCCAAACTCCTGGGCATTTGGCTTCCAAAACAATCAAGTCCAATAGCATGTGTAACTCCTATCACCTTTATCAATGACATGCCTGATTTCTTTCCTTACTTCACATTATAAATATTTTAAAGTGAAGCCTTGGTCTATTAACCACATAGTGGCAAAAGTAAGTATGTTAGTCAATTCTTTACCGGCCCACCCCCTTTTGTAACAGGTAGATGTTAAAAGCAATTGATGGTGCAAAAATTAATCTTGATCATTTTTTTCATACATTTTATACAGACATGTCCTTCCTGCATTACACAGAAAATAAATGTTAGTCTGTTTTTTTTTTTTTTATTCTAATAGAAACAGCAATACACACCAATTGGGCACAAAGAAAGCCAAACGAAATTCCACCTAACACAAACATGCAGGCTTTTGTTAATCCTTTCTACGAAGCAGCAATTCTGGGTCCTGATTGGCTGGAAGCACTTAAACGTCTTAATAAGAAGCAAAAGCTCCTCCATGGCTCAGGTGCTACCTGCATCTGGATGAAGACAGCAAACAAAATAATACAAATAAATGTAATAATACAGAGGACACTCTAAGATTTTGATAAGTTTTTGCAAGATTGGACTACACTCTGTGTTAGGTCGTAACTAAAACTGCCAGCCTAGGACCATTAACCGATAGGAAACGTATATTTATAACCCATATGTTTTTTTTTTGGGGTGTAGTCTGGTATCCTAGTTCTTTCTTTCAGATTCAACAAAAACCAACCTAATGTGGTAGCTAATTGATGCCATTTAGTTCAAATCTAGTTCACTGGAGTGAAAATCTTATTGTGTTTTAAAACTCACGGCTTGGTGTTTGTTTAAAAGAGAAAGAGAGAGAGAGAGTGAGAGCAAAGACATATTCTGAGTTCTTCAATGACAAGCTGACTGTTCCACCATAAAGCACCGCCAATTTAAATTGCAAAGCGGGTTGCCAACTCTCCTCAGAGGCAATAACTGTAAGTATTTTGTGAGAGCACAAAATAAATAAATAAAGGTGCGGTATGCAAATAAGGTTGACGGAAGAGTACTTTGAGGCGAGTAGGTAATGTAGGAGCTATTCATCACGCAGAGGGAGAAAGTAGCACTGGCCGTCCTTAGCATATTCTAATGAAGGCCATCATGGAAATGAGCATGACCTTTTCTTTTTTTTCCTCCACACTAGTTCATATTCAATGGAGAAATCTGGTACATATAGTCAGTGTGCCACATATGGACATACATATACATACCGGGTGATTTTTAAGGCATAACAAATATTCCTCCACTTAAACGGAAAGACTACCGCAGTAGCTAAATAAATATATCAGTGCTAAAGCAAACAGTGTAGACCGAAGCAAGGCTTACAGGAAGATGACCATGAGGAATAAATTGAACGAATGAAGGTTACTTCTTTGTGTTAGGATACGGATGCCAAACAAGTAAAGGAACAGTGTTTGTAGACGGTAAATATAACAGGTGGAAGATGTCTGCCATTCACCTGTCTCTAACTCTGCACCTGTGCACGAATGTCAGCGGAAAATTATTAAATAAACCAACAAACATACGACTGACAGTGCCTGTAATTGACAGTGAGAAAAGCAGACAAGTTACATACCCTTACGATAACTTTGAACTTTTCCACTTGTAAAAATTAAGCATAAATATTGAAATATTGAAATGAAAGATGTGCTGTCGGCAGATTTGGGGCAAGGTGGATGTTGTGGGGGGGGTGGGGAGGGGGTGGTTGGAGGGGATTTTCAGGTAAGGGTGGGAGAATAGAGGGAGAAGTATTGCTTGTGCATCAGTAAACAGCTCTGGCCTCCTCCCAGAACCGACAGTTATGGATAGGAAGCATTACCAGCCATGGTAATTAAAGGCAAAACTAATACAGGCTGGAGAAAGAGGGGGGTCTCATCCTCAATCTCCATTCATCATGGATTGGCTGCATCACAGAGCACATGAATTAGCCTGTGCTTCTTCTTTCTGCTTCTAGCTACTTGTGTTGGTCTACATTCAAAGCTGGCCTGCTTTTTATTATTTGTTTCTTTTAAACTGAAAATCAATGCTTTGGAACCAGAGTTAAGAAGACACCATCACCATGTCAAACAGGTTAGGCTGAAATTCCGTAAATTTATGTTAAAAAAATAATAAAAATGCTATTTAAATCATATGTTGTCATGGAAACAATATAAGCGCTTGAGATGGGATAAGACTTCCAAACATGCGTCTTTTAAGCAAGGTTGCCAGACAACCCCTGTGATAATGGTCCGATTCACACAGGATAAGCAATCGCCATATAAATTACAGACATGGAAGTGTCTGCGTGATGTATGTTTCTGCTGCTCACACAATACTCAGTGCGTGTTGCAAGGATTGTGTCAATTTAAGTTGAGTTCAATCAGCAGTATGCGCATAAATTGTATTTAGGCTATAACTATGCTAGAACAACAATAAGTTATTTAGAACCACCACAACCATCACTGATCATCACTGAGTCTATTTTAATGTCTTATAAAATATAACAAATTGTATATTTTTCTCATTTGGAACTCAAAGGACTAGTCTGGCTTTCTGGTTGGGTTCTGGTTTTGGCTTGGTTTTGGCAGAGAACAACAGAAAGGAACACTTCCTGGAATGTTCCCAAAATTAACACACCTTAAAAAACCCATTTTCCTTCAGGATATAACGGAGTATTTACCAAAATGCCAATTTGAGTGGGATACATCAATTGTCATCTGATGGATTATTTCAATGGGTATTTTATAGAAGATAAAATACTCAGGTGATAAAATGGCTTTTCTGGAGGAACATCTGAACAATCTTACCGATCGTAAATAAACCCTTGTGTAAAATAGTAAATGTAGTGTACTGTAATACTATTCATTTTTTTAAAAAATCAGTGGATCACAAAAATCAAATATTTTTAAAAGAGCATATTTGGTTTCATTGGACTGAAAATTTTACCTGGGTTTACAATCAATTGTTCTTTCTTATGCAATCTTAATGTAGTAGTAGGAAAAGTGTGCAGCTGTAAACGCTCCGGCTGAAGAGTGGCAGCATATAGATTTTCTATCAGTGCCCAGCACCACATTGTTTTTCTCCTCCCAGATCCAAATAAAGCTGAATCCATTCTGCTATTATTTCTATGAAAGTCCTTCCTTTGGTGGCCTCATGGGGAAATGATTGGAAATTGGAGAATATTAATGAAAGTATTTCTCATTTTGCATTCCGCAGTCTGTCTAAACATACAACATATGCTGAAACAGCATATCTATAAATCATCTATTTTGGGCACACAATGGTCTTTTAGGCATAATGAACTGAATATTTGAAATGTGTATGCGGGAGCTTATCTAATTTGCTTCTGAAACTAGACCATGTTCTACTCACTACTGTCATGAGAAGCAAATAGTGCAGTCATCATCATCAGGGCTCAAATCGTTCACATATCTGCCACTGACACAATCAGTGTCCCAGAGAAATAGCACCTGTGAAAGCCCCTACAAGACAAATGCACATCTCTCGATGCTATGCTGTCTGTCCCAGTACTAATAGTAGCTCATTTCGTGCCCCTTGTCTACAGCTATGAGAACAAGGAGATGTGTCCGAGTCTGTGCGTGACAGTAAAAAAGCCACAAAGGATTGTAATGTTGCCAATAAGCTGGGTTACATGCTGAGGAAGAGAGAGCGAGAGAGAGAGAGCGAAAGAGAGAGAGAGAGAGAGAGAGAGAGAGCAAAAGTGACCCTAGACAAAATGCCATTGTGGCATATTCTACATCATGTGGAATGACATACCTTTGCCAGGACCAGTCACCTAAGGCATCATCACACACACACACTCACGCACACACGCACACACACACACACACACACACACACACACACACACACACACACACACACACACACACACACACACACACACACTTTTACATCTCTCAGCACCGTGTCAATACTTCCACCGTAAGTGGGACAGCAGGAACCCAGCATGTCACATTAGTAAAACATGGACACTGGCTAAAAAAGTGAGAGAAAGTGAGAAAGGAATTAGAAAAAAAGAGAGATGACAAAATTTTTATATTAGGAATTTCAATATTAAGAATTTATTTTTAGTAATCAGATATGACAAGACATTTTGTAGCTTCAATTTATTTGATGTTCATAAAGAATTAAGTGTAAGTAAAAACTATAATAATAATAATAATAATAATAATACATATATATATATATATATATATATATATATATATATATATATATATAGCTTTCCATGGCAAGCGGATCAACCACATTGCACATTTGACTGATGAGCCCCGTACATGACAGGCTGTGACTCACTGGGTGTTCTGATATCTTTCCTTTTTCATTTGTTTTACATGGCTTTTCACTGAGATCAGGCTTGCCTTTGTCCCCATAGCTCAGTGCATGTCCATGATCGGTGACAAGGTTACTGCTATATAATTGATAATCCATGGTATTCAATTTACCTGGCGGTCGAGTTTAGCGTTGCGGCTGATCGGTATGTGAATTTTTATAGAAACCTCCATGAGAACATGCAAAGGTACAAACTTCCTGACCCAGGAGCAAGACTAAATGATGGGCTACAAGTCTGGGCTTTAGTTGTAGTAGTAGTAATAGTAGTTATTATTATTATTATTATTATTATTAGGGCCCAAGCACTAAAGGGTTGCACAGGACCCTCTTGATTTTTTTTCCCATCCTTTTGGGCTTTTTGGGTGACTTAACATGCTCAAAAACTCATGAAAATTGGCAGCCAGTTTAAAATCTGCTGCCATTAGGATGCCTGCCACACACACACGAACGGACATATGCACACACACACACACACACACACACACACACACACACACACACACACACACATACACATACACGCATTCATGTACAGTACACACTCATATACACACGTGCGCTCACACACTCGTGCACACATGCATGCACACACACATTACAAATGTTAACACTCTCACACTCAACACACAAACTAACACACTCAACAAATATTTAGAGCCTAAGCTGACATCAGCCCTATATAGTGTCTGAAATGTGCAAGTTGTGCGGTGGACTCAGGGTGGCGATTGCGCTGGGTGCCTGGGGCCCGTAATCATTGCTTGCAACTTTATTTTGTATTATTATTATTATTATTATTATTATTTGAATAGGCATCTGAAACATTATTTTTAGACTTTATTCCTCTTAAATACAAATGTTATAAAATATACCAAAACCATATAAAAAAATGTTCATGTTTACATTAATTACACACGTACATTTATTTCTATATGTCCTGATACATTATTATTATTTATCCACTGCTCCTTCGCATCATATTCATATCTGTGATTTTTTTTTTTTGAACTAAAAATGTGAAAATATTAAAAACACTGCCACATAAAGGGCTTACATTTCAAATAAAGGCTATGCTATGCATACGGCATAAACTATACATAAAGTCCTGATGATTTATTTGAATACTGATTTGTTTGTTTGTTGATTGTTTGGTTTATTACAGACTTGGAATTGTAGTTTTACTCAAACTGCACAGCATAAACAATTGAGAATCAAGTGCACAGGACCATCTGTGATTTGTTTATCCAGAATGACTAATATTCATTTAGTAGTTGAACTACATGCAGAAACTGTCTCTATAATCAAAAAATCTTGATTAAACAACACCGGCATCTTTCTGATATTGTGAGTTTGTGGGATGAAAGACAAATGAAAGACAGCTGTTCAGAAATAAGGGGGAAGAGACAGTAAAGTGAAAATGTGGCACAGATGACTTGAAAGCACATTTCTATCCATATGCCTGATTGAATGCAAAGACACACTGGTACACACACACACACACACACACACACACACACACTGGATTACAAGGGAAAGGGCTAACCCAGGGTGCCAGGAGCAGCTGATAAGGGGAGCTTCAGAGCGAGACAGGGGAAAGTGAAGACGATGGAGAAACTGATATGCGCTGATCTTCATGATAAGCGCACCCGACAACTTGTGACCAGCATGCTGTTAGGACACTAATTGCCCATGAAAGGTGACCTGGGGCAAGGCAAAGCAGCTCAGCTCCGCTAGCCCAACATGATCCCTCTCGACAGCATACATCCTCACATCAAACCCCAACACTCTCACCCTGACACCCACAACTGCGCACTGATACTCCCCTGGCATACACGCAAGAAGGCTGGGGGGAGGGCGGGAGGGAGTGAGGCCGACAAGAAAGGATACAGAGATATGAGATGAATCGCCCTGACAAGTACCTACTGGTGGTTGAGATGATGTTGAATCTGTCTGGAATAGAGAAAAAGCGAGAGGCATCTATCCTGGAAAAAACGATGACAAACCGGGAAGGGTTGCTCAAACCGTGCAGCTGATCTGAAAAGACTGTTCAGTCTAGTAAAATAGTGTGTAATTTTGTATTTGTTGCTGCATAGCTTTTAGAAAATGAAAGAGATTACTGTATGTGGTGTCACATACGGTGTGAATATATTAGGAATGTAACTGTATCTGCATTCTGATTGAAAGCTGAACTGGGTGTGGCCTACTGTACATCAGATTATTACTGTAGATATGAAACACTTCAAAACACTGGGGACAAAAAAATAGAAATGCCTGCACTGTCTGCATGGTGTTTGCTTCTGACTGTTTTTTAGGATTAAATACACCTCATGAGTTTTACATAATTTAGAACATAATTGGATGGATGTTGCCAAAGAACATAATTGATTTCAGTTAAAGATGTGTAAAAGAGTTGGGTTTTTTTTAAGCCTGCTAAAATGTCTATTACTTTTGATGGTACTGGCCTGTGATGTATTTCCTAACCTTTTAACCTTGTTCTATGTCTTATAACAAATACAAAGCCTCACTTGAACCACCATGATCTTGACCAGGCAGTTACCGAAGATGCCCATTGCAATTTTATAGAAATGTATTAAAAATTATTCATAAATAAACCACTCTCTCAAAGCCTATACCGCCTTATCCTGTATACAGGGTCACGACGGCCTGGAGCCTATCCCATGGGGGCGAGGTGGGGGTGCACCCAGGACAGGGTGCCAATGATATTAAAATTTTTTCTGTTTTTTAATGTTAAATAAAGTAAGGCGGATTTGATTAAAGAATTGTTAACAATTATTTTACCGTGACAGACTGCAAAGTGCCTAAAGATACAATAAAAAATTGGTTATTTATGTAAAAACCTTAGCAGCAACCTTATTTCCCCTCTCATCTTTTCCACCCACACAGCAATCATCATTACCAGTATACTAAGTCTGATCATCTGTCATCATCTGCACCAGTTTCTCACTGGTTCATGCCTTAAATTAGGTGGTTTATGGCTTATTTCTCTGAAACTAAAAAACTTGCCAATAAAGAGAGACGAAAAAATCCTTTAGAAAACCTGGAGAATTATTTCTCAAGTCTACATTAAAAATACAAGAAAGTCTGGCGGCTCTTTGGAAGCAAAATATGAAGAAATGAACATTTTTCCATTTCCTCACAAAGGTGATTATACTGAACAATTGATACATTTGGAGAACCTGAGAAAACCTTAAAAAGAGAATTGATAAGTAACTATGTACAGTATATGTATATATGGTATACAGTACATGATGGCTTGACCCAACATCTCAAAAATATACCCACACAAAATCAAATTAATTTTAATAAAATTAACAACAGTAGACTATTATAGTTCCCAGATATTGTTGAAATATAATGTTTTTTGATTTTGACCTTGCTTCTCAAAGCCCCCGGACTTATGTAGCTCTGCAGTTATTTCATGGTAGTGACCTGAGCTGTCCAAAAGAGAGAGAGAGAGAGAGAGAGAGAGAGAGAGAGGGAGAGAGAGAGAGAAAGAGAGAGAGAATGAAAGAGAGAGATTCTTAGAATCACCATCTCGGATAACACGGGTAAGAACAAATTAGTAAAAGGTTCAGGAAAAGATTTTTAATAGTTGGATAATTCAGAAGTAAGAGGATGTTTGTGGCCAATGGGAGACCAGGACAAACACAATCAACAATAGTATGGGTATAATGAGGAATCAAGTCACGGAAGGAAGTAGAGTGAGCAGCTTGCATGGAGCTCATTTTGTGTCAAAAGCATATTATAAGATCTGTAAACAAAGCACTAAGCAAAAAGATGGCAGTCCTTTCACAATGCCTTCTCTCCCACTCGCTCCTTTCTGCCAACATGTTTCTGAGTTTTGACACAGTTTTTTTTTTATTTTCACAGTTCTTTAGAAGCAAGCATACAACTGAACTGTCTAATGATAAACTGGAATTTGAAGCAACAAAACCACAGACTCATAGCTGTGCAGGAAAAGATTCATAGATCTAAAGTTACCGATAATATAAATAGGAATTGCATATTAAATTCAGATTGATTTGCCAACATCCACTTTTTTTTTAAATCCGCCATATATATTTAACCATTTTGGTTGCTGAGCTTGTAGATCTGTTAGCCCCTGTGCCCATCACATTGACAACAATGAAGTGACTACTGAAGATAAAAGAATGGTAGTGAGGTTGAAACATAATTTGTAAAAAATGGCAAAACCCTGAACAAAGTGAATTTCAGAAGCATAATCACAAACATCAAGATCAACTAAAAAGAAAAACATGGATATACTGTATATATATATATATATATATATATATATATATATATATATATATATATATATAATATGATATAATATTTCTGTGATTTTTTTTTTAGTTGATCATGATATGTGTGTGTTAGTTGATCTTGAAATGTGTGTGTATCTATGTGTGTATACATGTACAGTACAGTATTTGCCATACTGTTCCATCCACAGTATATAGAACACTAAAAGGCCAAGTCCTTTCAAAATCAAGATGGAGCTGTCGTGGCACATAGAATCCTACAGGAGTACATCTCACTCTCTCCTTCTCTCTTCTTTCACTTCTTTGCACTTTCTTTCCATTCTGAAGAGTCTCTCTCCCCACCCAAATGTCAGAAAAGCCAGGTTGGTCCATCCATCTCTGTGCAATCCCCCTGACACAAGAGAGACATGGAAACTTCCAGAAATATGTCTCCCTGTCTTTGTATTGATCCGGCTGGTCTCTGAAGAGAGTGGATCTCTTTACAGTGTGGAGCCAGACTGCTGGAGCCACAGGCCTGTGTGTCTGCTTGCTCTGGCCCTGATGGCTAAACTGGAAGGAATCTGTCCATACGTCCCCCTTATTATTAAGAAGAAAAAGAGGGGAAAAAAACCTGGACTTGACACATAAGGCAGTGCTGTTTCTGGATATCTTTCTCCAAGTGAGTAGTTCTCAAAATGAGTAAGGCCCAGATGGCAGATGATCGGATGTTAGCACTCGGGAGATTTTGAAGACGATGCCTGTTCGCTCTCTACACCTCCTCATCACCTCACTTTGTTTTACATTAACAGGTTCTGAAAATTTCTGTCTTTCTTTCTTTCTTTTGCAAAGAGAGTACAAAAGACACTTGAATAAATAAACAAACAAAAGTGGCGAAAAAACACAGCTTGTGTTAAAATCTCCGCAGAGCTGTAAATGTGACTCATTTCTCTCGTTTTTTTTTTTCCTTTTCTCATGTCCTCATTTTTTCCTCCTCATGAAAAGTGCTATTTGTCAGGAAATTAAGAACTAGTTGAAAAGTGTCAAGTGTCACGGTAATTAAAAAGACAACTCTGGCCCTCTCCTCGGGTGAGCATCACTGAAGACATTAAGTTAACAAAGTACAGAGCGAGTAACAGCTAGGGGAAAAGTGACAGTTATCTGCTAAATTCATAAATGTGCCTTTTTGTATAACAGTAATCATCATACTTCATGCTGTCATTTTCCATTTTAATTGCTCGCCCCGGTGCCTCGGCTCAGGGAAACCGTTGGAACCCCCACTGAGCCCAGTGTGGAAAGAGAGAGACACAGAGAGAGAAAAGGGATGAGAGAGAAAAATAATAAAAGGTATAAACAGCGACAAGAGAAAATGAGACAGAGGTGGAAAAGGAAAGGGAGAGTAAGTGAGCAAAAGAGGAGGGAGAAGGAAACAAACCGGGCCGATTTGACGCTCCATTTTAGGTCACTGGCATGTGAGCTCTTGACAAGTTAATTTTTTGCAATTAGACTATTCTGAGAACAATCGGAAACAGGGAGGTCTTCAGCGACACTGCTTCCCTGTGTGTGCTGAAAGGAACGTTAAATTACACTAAAGATAAATACACAGAACGTGAGCTATAGAGTTTGTTCAACAACTCCTAAGCAGTGGTGGAATTGTGATACAGCCTTAAACCATTATGAGTTTTAGGCTTGTATTATAGATCAGGAGTTATATGGTCGTGCAAAAAATGAAGGTGTGGAATAACACGGGGTCAAACAAACTCCATCATTTCTTAAAGTGGAAATATCATAGCAAAATAGAAACAGACTATTGTAAAGCCCTCTTTTAGGAAGAGCTGTTCATGATTAACTTCTGCTATCTGGTTAGAAGTGTTTAGATTCAATCAAAAGGTGATTCATTGTCAATAAGAATTTAGTCGAGCACATTGCAAAATGTGACACAGCAAGCTCCATCTATTATTTTAGCTATGTCGAAAGACAAAAAAGACAAGGTGAGTGTTTACAGCTGGCAAAAAATAATTCTTTAATAAATTAGTGTGTTATAAGAGGAATAAAGCACTTCATGCTGTTTTGAGGTGGGAATAGTGTCTCCATGTTGCTTAACATCGGTATGAATTATTAGGGCTTAATTTTTTTTCCCCTTTTTTTATGATTTATTGTTCAATTGCATGCTGTTCATTAGCATACTGCCCTGGTGTTTGAGAATACAATAATGTTGTTGTCAAGTGGTTTTTATTTTCCCTTACGGAAATCCACTGTAATGGTTCCCTTCTCTGAATCCAACTAACAGAGCTTGCGAATTGTCCGAGCTGAATGAAGCATGTTGGGAAATAGGGCCTTAGGAACTGCACTAACAAATGTTATGCTTGTGGAATGTATTTTGTATAGAGTCGCTTTTTAAAATATGATAAACTTGGATTTGCACTTTTACCTACCAAAAAAAAAAAAAAAAAAAAAACACTCCGAAGTTGCAGCCTGCAGTTGAGTCTCCTTGTTACAAATCCTTTGGTTTTGTTCTAATCTCATGCTGTGATCTCTAGCCACGTTGTTGGGAATGGGCTCATATTTCTTCCCCACTATCTTGTTATTTCTATAACCTCATTGCTAGCCATGATGGATTCCTCCGAGCAAAACATTACCGTGAGGATTCTAAAATGATCCAAGGTTTTGTCCCAAGAACATTAGATAATGTTCAGTAACTGAAATTGGTGCATTTTCGTTTTCCTGTGGTGCGGTTTACTGAAACAACTAAACTTTAGCTTTAGGGGTCTGTCTACCTTTATCTTTTTTCCACCAGTAGAAGAACATAATAAGGAACATAACTGAAAATTAAGAATACGTTTTTTTTTATCCTGGAATGCACTATTTGCATTCTTTGATGATTGTGAAGAAGTGTTGAGTAGCCTTTTCTTTTTGTCTTTTACAGACTAATCATGAGCTAACTAAAAAATGTTAAACTGGCCAAAAAATAAATGAAGCTCTTTTTTTTTTTTAGATTTGCAATTTTTTTTATCATTTATACAGCAATTTCAATTAATGAAAAATTACAAAGATTTTAACTTGGGTCGTCTTAAGTTAGCATTTTTGTGTATTATATATATATATATATATATATATATATATATATATATATATATATATATATATATATATTTTTGGAATTCATTCAACTTTAAAACTTAAAGTCAAATTGGTATATTTAACTTTCATTTGGAAAAAAATGGAGTGTATTAAAATGTAGGGCTCACAAGAATATGAGATTCCTTCATTGAGTCCTGCTATGTTCATTTACTCAGCCTAGAAAATTTTCCGTTTCTTTGTTACTGTCCATTTCTTCCTCTCTGCGTCTGAGAGTGTTTTCAGTGGCGAGTCTCTTTTTAAATGGTGCTGACAGGCCGAGCTTCCTTCTCTGTTTAATTAAGGAGAGAGAGGGCCATGACTGGATTGGGCTGGCTGCAGTTGGTCCAGTATAATGGAGATAATTAACTTACCCTCATCACTTAACTTCAAAGGTCCACAAGACTCCGAAGGAAAAAAAAGAGGGAATCAGAGACATGGAGTAGATTGTGGAGGGAGAAGGAGACCGTAAACATGAAAAGGATAGCTCATGTGAGAGAGATAATTGTCTCGTTATTTACCTGGGCTGAGATTTCCATAAGTGGGTAGTGCATCCTAGGGTCATCAGAAAATCGGAGTGTGGGAAACAGAAAATACGACGTTTTTATAGTAGGGCTGTAAATCTAAAGTATACATCCACATTTGCACGGATGCAGTCTCATACAGACAAACACCCTCCCCCTCTTTCAATCTTATGAGACAGGTAATTACTGCTTTTAACACTGTCTCAGCTTTCCCTGAGACTAAATTTCTTCAAATGAGCTCAGATGGAATGAAGATCATGACCATACACACCCACTTTTTCCTCCCTCTATCTCAATTTCTTAATATTTCTTTTTTTTTCTTAAATGCATGGGTTAATATACAATTTAGATCCCAAATCCTAGAAGATAAAATAGAGTAAAGAACTGATGCCAGCGTCAATTGAAGGGTTTTAATAAACCGAGGCATCAAAGAACACTTCAAAGCGTGTTGATCTGCTCTGGTTGGAGATCTGTAAAAAAAAAAAACAAGTCCTGATTGTATTAGTAAAAACCTCAGGCAAATACATGTACAACTGGTAATCCATGGAACTATACTTTTTTTTTTTTTTGGGTTGAGTTTTAAATTCAGATGATTTAGTAAAGCTGTAGCTAAGGAAATGGAGATGCCCTGAGCATGACTAGCCCACACACTTCAGCGCGTTTAACCATGGTAAGGTTAGAAGCCCAATTTTCAAAGACAGAAAAATTGAATAAGAAAACGAACTCTCCTCCAGTCTGAGCTGAAAATCAAAAGGGGCACAAGACACAGAGATGCGGTCCCTCTGAAGGCCCTAATTGCCTGAGGAATAACACTGGCTGAAATGTTGTTACAAGCTCGGCTGTTGATTTAAGACCCTGGCCATTATGGGCCAGTCTGTGTGGAAGGCTGAGTGGCTGACCCCCCTGGTGCTTTGATATAATACCCAGTCACCAGGCATTTAGACCAACCTTGCCCCCTCCTTACTCCCCAGCCCTAAATGAGACAGGACCGTCAATTTGCTACCCCCATCAATGGGACCAGCCGGCCCCTTCCACCATGGCTGTGCCAACTGCCACTTGCTGTGACATCATGTGGAGGCTAATGCCATTGCTGTAATGCAAAGCCACATGTTTTAGGCGTGCATGTTTAGGAATGATAAGAATATAGTGCACACTATTTTGGTAGTTTGTTTCTTTCTTTACTTTTTTGCCAAAACAGTTCATGATGGCTGGCAGCACAGTGGTGTAGTGGTTACACTGTCGCCTTGCATCTCCAGGGGCCGGGTTCGAGTCCTGTCTCTGTGTGCATGGAGTTTGCATGTTCTTCCAGTGTTTGGTGTGCTCTGGTACTCCGGTTTCCTCCCACAGTCCAAAGATATGCAGGTTAGGCTAACTGGCATTCCCAAATTGCCCGTAATGTGTAAATGGGTATGTGAGTGTGTGTATGTGTGTGTGCCCTGCGATGGATTGGCACCCTGTCCAGGGTGTACCCTGCCTCGTGCCCTAAGCCTCCTGAAATAAGCCCCAGGTCCCCACCGGCCCTGAGTACAGGATAAAGCGGTATAGAAGATGAGTGAGTGAGTGAGTGAGTGAGTTCATCATGGCATTTGGCTGAGAATAAAAAGAGACTATGGATGCAACTAATTTGTCATGTGCACTCACATAGGTGAGCGCACATATAAAGCATGTACGTAAGCAAAAAGTCAGGTAAGTAGCTTGTGTGAGTGTGACCAGCAGAAGGCTATGAAGATTGCAGTACAAAAGGAAAAACACATTAATCCTGAACAGTTGATGCTGTGTATTGCATTTACATGGTTCATTCATTCATTTATCCTTAGTACCTACCTGGGCAAGACAGGTGGCTTAAAATAGGATGCGGTTTTTGTTTTGTTTCTTTGTTTTGTTCACAGATAGGATAAATTAAAATTTAAAAATGCGACTAAAAACAAGAAACAGTTACTTTTTTGCACAAAAAAACAGCTGAATACTAATCTCGATTTAACTCCAATAATTAAGTGCAAAAAATTTTGAAGACAGACTTGAAGCACTGAACAGACATTAATAGTGTATTCTACAATACATATTCTAGAACTGTTTAGGATGCATTTAAAGTTGCAGCTGTGTGCTTGTTACTTTTTGTCAAATGAAAGGTGTCAAATCTTTATATATGATATAGAAAACACTGTTTCAGCAAAAGTAGGAGGAATAAAAGGGAATTAGTAAGATAAGAGAAGTTATGGGAAAAGCAGCAGGGAGGTGAGGAACAGAGGATTTGAGAAATGGAAGATCAGAGGTGTAGGAAGGAGGGGTGTAGCAATTCATGGTGGATGAATATGCGTGTGTGTGTGTGTGTGTGTGTGTGTGTATGCATTTATATGGTGACACTTAGTAAATCGTGTTGGACAGGAACGGGCCAGGCTGAGCTGCAGCGGCGTGACGCGGGCTGATGCACCGTGCCGGCCTGCATTACTCTCGCCAACGCGGCTGCATCTGTGCGCTCTTTACTTCAATGCAGCCAACAGCCAATCACTTCTTCCACTCTAATTACCAGGCATGTAAACCCATCACTAATCCAAAAACGCAGCATGGCACACAACACATATAGGAAAAGGGTCAAAGGGTGGGGGTCAGGATAATGTCCAAAAAGAACACCATGTAGGTTTGAACCTGTTGTCTTATTAGCGCAAGACCGTTGCTCTTACAGTAGCCCTGATTGGACTCCACGCTCCTCCGTTACCAGCTTCAGCCTTCATCTTGTATAATCCTTGCTCCTCAAGAGAAGGTCAGCAGGGTGGCATGTGATTGGCTGAGACTCCGCGAAGTGGCAAGCATGACACAGCTGAAGTGACAGGCGAGATCCTTTCAGCCACAACTGGATGGTGAGCAATAAAAAGATGAATAAACAAAAGCAGAGGTGAGCAGAACACACCCATCAGGCCGATTCATTGCCTGGCCGACACACACAGCTGGCCCAGTCATGAAGTCAAGTTGAAGAAATGTTGTCTTAATGTATCTTTACACACCTTCGCCGTACATGCAGAACTTATGTGGCACATGTCAACTCTCTAGAGGCTTAAAGTCAGTGTGTGAGCACACCGAGGGTGGCAACCTGAGAAAACATGGTCAGATCTGAACAGATGTTTCATCTAACCAAACCTGTCAAATCATACAAAGAACTATTAAACTAAGTCAAATCCTGTATAAAACAAGCCACAAGTTTTTTTTATTTTTTATCTTAGCTTTTTTTTGCATCATTCCAAAAAAAGGTACATACAGTATAATGTATTTACAGTAAGGGCAAATAATGTTGCTTCTTATTGGAAATAAATTATTCTAATACTATCAATGGCAACACAACAAGACTAGGTCAAGCCTTACCACTGAAGAAAATGTTATAATAAAAAATAAATTTAATGATGTCCTGGATATTTTTCACTATTTTTCACAATGTGTTACACTTTGATACAACCAACACTGAAAATACACAGAAATAATTTTAAACATATGAGACTATGACTCGCGGACGTTCATGGCAAACTGTTCAATGTGTACTGTATTCTCTATAAATTCATGAGTTTATTTTCATTGCAGTGATGCTTTCTTTCTTTTTTCTTTTTTATAGTCAGAGGAAGAAGAAGCAGAGCAGGTAATAATGCAATTCTCTGTGGTACCTTTAATTATCTGATCCATATTCTTTTTGTCATCCATCCTCATAAGTAGGAAAAAGTGACTCATGCATCATACAGTACATTTAGCAAATAAAAATATTGATTATTAGTAAGTGCTTTATCCTGGTAAGGCTTGCTGTAGATCTGGAGCCTAACCTGAAAATAATGGGCATAAAGTATAAATAATAACCTGGATGGTATGCATGTTCTCATCTAGTGTCAATTTAGAGTCACTAGTTCATTTTCAGTTATGTTTTTGGACGGTGGAAGGAAACCAGAGACCACTGACGAAACCCATGTGGGCAAGTGGAGAACATGTGAAACTCCACACAGACAGCTCGAGCTCTGGATCAAACCAGGGACCCTGGCGCTATGAGGCTGCCCAATAATAATATTATTTACTTGACATTCCTTTGCTCGTACAGTATTTGTGCTGTGAAATCTATTCCCTACTAAATTTAATCTGTCCAGGCATTCCAAAAACACCTCATTTTCTCTTCAAGGCTAGCGCTGTGAATGTGACACTGATACGCTTGTTAATAATACCTAAACCAGTGCTGCACAGAATCAGCGCCGTGGGAGCGCATTGAGAGAGCACAGGCAGTTAGCGCTGTATGATTTTACTTTCCTAAAAATCAGATTAGTTCAGTGTAAAGCTGCTCTTTTTAAAGGTTTCAACATTCCGGATCCGTTTTTATGAAAAGTAAGTCTAGTACTGGATCATGATTTTCAGTCTGAGCATAAAAGCAGGACCTTATCCATCATTGCTAGCAAGTTAGCAGAGAGACAGCACCAGCTAGTCCACTGCTAGAGAAGTGCAGCCACCAGCAGCATGATGTGGCCAGACAGGCAGGAGAAGAGCTGCAGAAACACCCGCGGCACACTGTCACATTTACCACATCTCATTTTTTCGTAGCTGCATAGCCCTCTGTTTAACTCCTTTTGGCCTTCTTAAGGATACACAGTGTGCCGCGTACCGTCGATTGCTTGTCGATAGTCTGGTAAGATAATTAAGGATGAAATGAAGTTTATCTCCAGCCTCTGAAAGATGGTGAATTTTCAATGTTGGTAGTTTAATATAACTAAGTCAAAAGTAAAAATGGACGCAAATAGTGACTAAATAAAGTTGAATTCTTTGACAATGTCTCAATTTCAAAACAGAGTTTTTTACTTTTGCAAAATCTCATATTACAACAAATGCCAAAATGTATACACCATTTTGCCACATTAAAAATAAATTTACATTTGCAGTAATATTTGCTGTTGTGGAACCTTTTTAAACCAGGTAAATATAACCTGCTTATATTATAATTTATAGGAGCTATTTTATAAACATTTTCATCCAGAAACCCCAAAGCAATGATAAACACAATGAAAACTTGAAGAAACAGTTGTGCTTTTTTTTGTTACAAAACCTTTTCCCTAAATGCTAACATCTCCTTATAGAAAAGTTTTCCATTTCAATAATAATAATAATAATAATAATTATTATTATTATTATTATTATTATTATTATTATTATTATCTGTTTATACAGAGCATTATTCCTTCAAGTTTATTTGTGAGCTGTCACAACATAAATGTTAACATATTAGAGTGAGTGCATGAACATAAACCATACAGAACTGCTATTATCAAAAATTAATCATTGCCCATCAAAAAATGAATCAATTATCCTAAAAATCAGAAACCGAAATTAATTTACTGCTGCGATATATTTATCTGCAGTCTTTTGTTTTTAATGTCTGTGCTCAAAGGAGCCAGAAAGTCTGAATTGGCCTGCTTTGTCCATCTAATACAATCGAATGCAAATGCTGTCAGTCCTATATTGGAATTTATCCCAAATATTTAGTTACAACATTGTTTTTGTTGAATGAAAATCTAAAATGTCTCGAGCACCCATTCATCAAAAGTGATGTCACTAAACACAATACTACCCTGAGAAAGTTTACAATAAAACTCAGAGGGGAAGAAATGTGGTAGCAATGTTGGACAAATTAGTTGCTTGGATCAAAATTTGTGAGTAGTGAGACCAGTCAGAATAAAGCTCCAGCTATTTCATGTCAGAATCTTTTACTTTTTCATCTGGAGATGTTACAGGACTGCTCAAAAAGAGAAAGCAACAGAACTTTTTAAAGAAGAAACAGTACAGCATATAATCATGGTTTGCTAGCTCCAAAATATCAAAGCAAAAAGAGTGCAAAAAAACCTGTCAAATGTCAAGTGCAATTTATTTCAAAATGAACACAAAATTGTTCTCTCTTTTCCAAAGTATGTTACCAAATGAACTTCTAAAACAAGGGGGAAAAGAATCAGAGGAGGGGGAAAAAATATCTGAAGCTCAATTATGAATAATTACAGCTTTTCATTTTCAGCACGATGAAATAATTTGATTGGTTTTTAGACAGGCCTGGCTTAGCTCAAAAGAGACAGGTCCCGTCTGTAGGCAGTTAGCTAACGCAGCACGGGACAACATGGTGGATCTCTCTCAGTGGGGAACGGACCCGTCAGCCATAAATCACGTTAGAGTTGCACCGGGAGGATGTGGTGAGGCGGCAAGGCAAATGGAGGTTCGATGTGACCCACATTAGGGAGATAAAGTAAATAAAGTAGTGGAGAAACACAAGGAAGAGAGGCAGTTGGCCATTTCCATGAGCTCATGAGCAGAAAATGGATCGACAGCTGCACTGTTTAATTCTCAGTGTGTAACAGGAAAAAAGAGAGAGAGAGAGAGAGAGAGAGCAACATGTTTTTCACAAAACACTGTTTGTGTCCATGTAGGCTTAGAGCATGTCGCTCTCGGAGGAATCAGTTACAGTCCAAAGTCAACTGAAGGTTTAAGACCGCTTGAAGTGGAAAAATCAAATAGAGAATTATACACTTAAGAGCACTGGCCATTGACCAATAAAAAGACCTACTAATGAGCTGTTCAGGATGACACAGGAAGCTTCTACGGGGCTGAACAATCAAATAACTCAGCATGGGATTGTGGGCCTCTGTTTAATATCACTTTCTTATTCAAACTAGAGAAATGTCAGGTCAGCCTTACAGATGTAAGGGAGAAGCAGTGACCCACGCTGCAGTTTTGTAACATTTAACCACAGATACAATGAATGGAATATAACTACTCTGTTTGTCCTAAACGTAAAGACAAACAAAGTCAATTTAGTGGAAAAGATTGCACAAATTTCATTGCGTAATGAAACAAGTGTACACACTCACACACCCAATCATACATTACAGCTAATTTGGAATGCCAAATCCACCATTAATGCATGTACTTGGACTGTGATAAGAAACTGGAGAACCATAGCACAGACAGTATATGCAAACTCCATGGACCGGAGGTGAGATTTAAACCCCAAATCCTGGAGGTGTGAGGCCATAGTGTTAAAGCCTAATAGGCTAATATATACTTACAATCACATTATCCAAGTTTAAGACTAACCCTGTCTAGTATGTACCCTGCCTCGTGCCCCAAGTCTCCTGGGATAGGTTCCAGCCCCCTGGCGACCCTGCATACAGGATAAAGCGGTATAGACAATGATTATAAAGTTTAAGCAAGAATGGCCTTGAGCTTGCCTTGTCTGGTTAACTGCTAATCATTTGCTGCTCTGTAAAAAAAAAAACAGGGCTTTAACAAATAGTGCGATAAAAACAGACATTTTTAAAATGTATAACTCATGGCTACATAAGTGAGATTTCTTCAAACATCGAAGGTTGTGATTTGTTTAAGGTGCTGGATAGATACAAAGCTAGCATAAATTGGATATAAGATAAATCAATTTGTCCAAATCCAAATGTCCAAAATGTCCTTTTAGACTTAGGACCATTAATCAGAGCATTACAGTCGTTTCACTACACTTTATTTGCTCTTAAAACATACAGTATACATCCTAGCTTTAAAAAAAATAAAAATAAAATGTGATGGCTGGTGCGTTTGCTGCACAATCATTTACTGTCGTGCCATGGGACAAAACCAGCGCTACACAACAGGGAGAAATTAAAGGGCAGGCACCCCTCTCACACTGGCAATCATAACAAAAGGCCTTGCACGGCATTGCAAGCCCAGCAGCCGAGCATCTGTCTGTCTCCTGACCGGCAAATGTAGACGTTACAACTAAACTACAGTTCCAATTCACCTGCCTGTTTGATGCCCTGCTCTCACACATGACAACACATTGATTTTACTTCTGCCGCCGAGCCGACGTGCGTGTGAAGAAATCCATTAGGCCGACACTTCTTGTTTCCATTGACTGACAGGGTGACAGGCTGGTGCTTTCCACCCTCGTGCATTTGACAGACAGCTTGGCACTTAAACAAGCCGGCAAGTTGCTATAATAGTTTAAAACACTTTCAATTACCCGAGTCAAACAAATTCAGCTGGCCGGGCGCTTAGGTGCATCTCTGCTGGCTCCTGGCCGCATAGCGTCGGCGTATGCCGAGGAGAAAAAGCCCTTCCTGTTATGTACTGTACCTATACTTCTTTAGAGAAGTATAGTGCATACATAAATTATTCAGGTTTAATTATGCATCTCTATAAATCTCTTTCTTTTAAGGACATTTACATAACTTTTATGTCACTCTTTCGATTCTACTACTTTTCAATTCAGCTTTAATTGTAGACTTCAGTAGCTTTATGGAAATCCAGGGTCAAGATATAGATCCCTAATCAAAAAAACTGTATTCTGCTTCTTTGTGCTTTTAAGAGCATTGTCATAAAGCAGCTTTACAGAAACCGGGACGTCGATTTTTTATTCATAATGAGTAAGTCAGTGGTGAAAGGGTCAAACTAAAACTTGCAGAGACAAAAAAAACCTAGAGGGAAACCAGACACAAGCAGTAACCCATCCTCTGTCTAACATTAGGCTATGTGTTAGTACAGTACACAGGTATAAACAGTAGTAAAGACAAACAGAAGTAAATGTATTTACCAGATGTTTAGCATGAGAAAGATACACTACACTAGCAGTTCCAGATGATATTATTCATTTAAGAAATTTGAGATTTGGGAATAAACCAATGTGTGGCTAAAAGTAATGTATTCGAATACTTTGGGTGGTATTTAATTTTCCGTTTTCAATAAATCTGATTTCAACACTCAAATAGTTTCATTCTTTTCAACATTTAGCCTAAAGGCCGGCAGAGGCCATAAGCAGAATATGCTTGTTTTTATGCGTACATCTATGTCTTTGGATGATCTCACTTTGCCTTCATGTAAATATCAGCACACTAAATGTAAAATCGAGGTCAGAGACATAAACAACTCATAACTGTAAAGCATTCACACTATGACCATGACACATGAAGCAATATATAAATAAATTATCCAATTAAAACAAGCCCTTTTTTATGATTTCTGTCATTTCATAACTAAACAAAATTGTTGAGTGTCCTTAATGGCCAAGGTCATTTCCCTGTAGAAATCACGTGCCATGTTTTAAGCATGGTTGCTGGGCTTTTCTGTGTATTTTTATCACTGGGGATTTTGGGCGAAAAACCTCATCCTTGTCATTATCATTTAGCCAACAGCTAGCATACTAATAAAACCCGAGGATGGAATAAATTAAAATAAGTACTTGATTAAGAATGTGCCTGCATTTGATGGTTTTATATTTGGCAATGAGAAAATTCATTTCATTACCAGTTTCATTACCTTTTTTTGCATATACTTTTTTCCTCCTCTCATACTACGCTACCACTTTTAATAAATTTCATAATTGTCATAATACTGTATTACAAATACGAGAATGTTATCAAAACTTTACATAAAAAATTCAATGAATACTATTTGATTGCACTGCAAAAACTAAATTAATTACAAATAAAAATAAATTTTATGTGATTAAAAAAAGAGTTATAACTTTTTGCAAACAATTAAAAATGACCATATGATATTCAGCATATGGAGACTGAAGCAGTAAAACTGGAGTCAAACTAAAAATGTTCATAGAGTGACTTGCAAAATCTCTTGGCATCTCAATTCCTTCATTTAAAAAAAAAACGATAGGGGGGGGAGAGAATGAGTGATAGCCCAGAGGAAATGGTGCGAGGAATATCATAGTGTGGTATGGGCCCTGATGGCCTCTGTAAATGATATGGGCTGCTCAGCGGTGGATGCTCTCTACTCTCTTCTGCCATCCCTGATGTAATGACCCGTCCATGCTAATGCCTCCTCAGGGCACTCGAATCCACTCCACCCCCACCTGCCCCACCGCTGCCACCACCTCCGGAAACCACTGTATACACTCCATTACCTTAAACAGGTAGAATACACAGTCTGCACCCGATACTCCTATACAACCGCGTCTGCATGTCCGGGTTATACAACATTTACCTCAATACATTTAACCAATAATAGTAAGCAAACATTTACTGATGGGTAATTTGCTTGATTTTCTTGAAATGTTAATCGATAGATAGATCACTAGAGGGGTTTCTTTATTCGTTTATAATTTTTAAGGCTTATTTTTTGTTCTGTTGTACTGATTCGGGGTTACAAACTTTCTGTTGGCTTTTTTGCTTTGGGTTTGATTGTTTGATAGGACTTTTAATGATCTTGCAAAATATTGAGGTTTTCATTCAAATGTGGTTTAAAATGTGTTTTTCATTAAATGTTTTTTATTTGCATGCGTTTTTTTTTCTTTTCTTTTCTTCTTCTGTTTTCTTACCTTACTTTTAATGCAAAATAAGGCAAAATATTCAGCATTGTGTTCTAAAGTTAAGTCAAAGTCACATTGTTCACAGTGACATAAGAGCCATTTAAATACAAATAATATGTGTGTGAAAATGTTAGATAAACAAATTCCTTCCAAAACTTTTAATCCTGTTCCACCCACTGCGTCTCAAAGAGCTGCTACTTATCGCATGTGTGGGTGGGTGAGGCTCTGCACGTGCATAAATACACGTATACATATATATTTTTTTTCTTTTTGTTATTGTTGTTTGTATTGCTGGTTGCACGCCATTATATCAGGTCTCACCATGAGCACCGAGGGCCTTCATCAATAATAATCAGCCTTTTTCCCCAGGAATATTAGACACCAATTATCAAAACTGTGAAGTCACACACTCCTCCGTCCTTGAAGTTTCATAAGCAAGAAGAACGATGAATAGATGTTGGGTGGGGACAACCAGGAACAGGACCACAGGTCATGGAGAAAAAAAAATCATAGCAGAGATATCTTTCAGGGTCTCTTTTTCTCACACAGCCGGCCCCGGCACTGCTTCAGCTGAGGAACATGGCATAACACTACACAGACATCTAATCATACAATTATATTATTGTTAACTCTCTTTGAATTTTTTAGGCAGGAAGTGTAGTGACATTTAATCATGGAGATACTGAACAGATACTGGCACACACGTACATACTTACACACAAATAGTGGGAATGGAGTAGTGTGATACACCACATAAAAAAAATCTTATTATAATAAGATAATAAAAAAAAATAATAATAATAAAACTAAAAATTATAATAAAAATAATAATAAATAAATAAAAATAATAAATAATAAAAAATAATAATAATTGAGCTTAAAATAGACGGAATGACTGTGATTTTATATCTCATTATGTAAAAAATGTGTATGTAGGTTAAGACTCTAAGGAGTAACAGATTATCAACACACCATCCCTGATTTAAATTACTCGAATGATTTCTCTCCGAAACAATTATTTTCTCAGGATAAAGATGCTGGAAATAGAAGAAAAGAAAAACGGACAGTTCCTAATGAGAATTAGCTGCTGCATTGATAATCAGTGCAGCCTGGCTGATTGTAACACGGTCCTCCTGCACAAGGTTACACCATTAATAGGTGTGTGTTAAAGCGAGCGTCCTGGGCGAATGCAGTGACAGACAGTGTCTCTCATTCTCTGTGCGTTCAATAGCCACAGGCGCCATGCGGTGTAAAGTGACTCTCTTGCTACGAAGCCCCGTGCGTCCCATTCTGCAAGGCCATTGATTTTCCTGATGAGGATCTGCTTTGCGTTTAACCCGACTATGTCACCTTGGTTTAGAGCATGGCCTCACGCCACTCTGCCCATCGATTCCTCTTTTCTGAGAGTCGGAGACGCTGCTTTCGCTAACCGGTGTTTTGTTCGCTTGAGATGATGGCTGGAACGAGGTGTAAGCCTGAGATGTAGCTGGAATTTGATAGTGGGTGGACCGAAGCACTAAAGTTTGCACACAAATGGTTCAACAGTTTCCCTGTTAGCAAAAATAATTCCAAGATAATTGTAGGTTTATCCTGTACTCCAAAGCTCCCATAGTGAATGGAAACAAATGATAGAATATCGATAACTAAGAAGAATGAAGCTACACATAAAATATGAAAAGATCTTGAAGCTGATTATGAAGGTGAAAGGATTTATATTACTTCTACAGAAAGAAATTGGAAACTTCAACAGTAGTTCACATCATTTTGTCCATTGTTTTTTGTGTTTTATTCCATGATTCTCACAAACCATTTTACTATTTTGCTCAAATGAACACGAGCAAAATCTATTTGACGAAATATATCTTGTTGCTATGAAACTTAAAGTTCTTTTGATGGTGTATTAAATGTATTTCTAGTTGCAAATGAACTTAAATGCATTTAAATTTGTTTCTGGGTTTTTGATTTTGGGTGAGTGAGACACAAAAACAAACAAAAATCTGATTAACCAGTTTGACATTTAACATTAAATCATCAGACTTACAGTATTACAGGATCACGAGGCAGGATTAGGAAAGGAAATTAAATGTTTTGCATGCACTAGAGTGAGGATTTAAAAAATACATTATTTATTCAGTAAGTAAACTGCAGTTCTCTGAGATGAGTTGTCATTCTGACATTCCATCTCGTCTAGAGTCGAAGATAAAGCTGGCGATTTCTAAGCAGAGTTTGAAAAACTGCCCCCTCTGCTGTATGCTGTATGTAAAACAGACATTAATAAAGCATTAAAAGCACAGGTTCTTTTGAATTCACACCATAAACCATAGATCTTTCAAAACCAACCACTTCGAAACCAATGCTCTAATTAGGGAGTTGGTTTATGGAGAATAATTACAGCAAGGTCAGCCATTTTACTCAAAGTCACCTTATCATTTTTTGACAAGTCTAGAGAATTATAAATTCCTTCCCTAAATCTACCCTTCTTTTAAGCTTAAGATGGACAAGAAAGGATAATTACACCTTAATTATTCGTATTACTCTGGGGTATTTTCTAGGTGGTAGTGTGAACAAACTTGGTTTCTCTTATATGATGCTTTTAGACTTAATAAATAAATAAATAAATATATTAGTAAATTTGAGATAAGGTATCAGGAAGCTGGCCCTTTTTTTTTTTTTTTTTTTTTTTTTTACAATGGATCGGTTAATTCCACCCCATCTCTGCCTTTACCTCTGCCGATCTTTACAACCCTAGCCATACCGCTTAAATACTACCATATGCAAATTGCGTGCATGTAATTTGCATATTTAAGTATTTAACTCTGCATATTTATTGAATTTAGAAGCCTGGCTGATCATTGATTTATCCGCCCCTGGCAATCATATTTCCATATTTGTACGATTTTAATGACGGTGATAATTCAAGTATATGCTGCGTGTAGTTTTTGAACGATATGTTTAATTATGACCTCAAAGCATCATGGCTGTGCTGTAGTGATGGATCATGGATGAGGAAAGATATCGTCCAATTCGAGTGTGTACAGAGAAGAAAAGAAAAAAAAACTCAACAGACCACACAATACAAGACAAATAAAACATATAACCAAAGCGGCAAAATGATAACACTGAGAGAAGGGCGAGAGAAAGGATGAGAAAGAGAATGAAAGAGAGAGATAGAGAGAGAGCGAGAAAGCTAGCAAGGCTGGTAACCTTTGCACATAAACATGTGATTAAATCTGACACTCCTTCACGACAAATTCAATCACAGTTTGAGAGGGATGCTGCTCAAGATGCAGAACCTAGCTCTCTTTGCTCTAACAGGCAAACTTTCACTGCCACATTGCTTTATCCGGGGTGTCACTATTCATGGGTTCCCAGACGGGAGGAGAGGTTAAAACACACACACACACGCACACACACACACACACACACACACACACACACACACACCCCTAAACGAACACACACACACACACACACACACACACACACACACACACACACACACACACACACAAATACAGAAATGTACAAAGCTTTAATCATTAACAAACAGTTCACACAATCATTTACACACTCCTGATGATGAGTTTTATTTTTAATCATGCTTTAATAATACAGAGAACCTTTTACTAATAGCACAAGTGTTTTCATAAAGACTTTTGAATCAAACTCTTAATAAAAAAAAGCAACATGGCACACACTCATACAATACAAATAAAAAAATATTCAGGATTTTTTTTTTCTTTCACGTTGATGCGCAGCAAATATTTGGCAGCTGACAGCCTCTGATAGACTGCGTAATAAAAATGCAATTAAATGCATGCAAATCTGTTGAAACATATGCATTATTCATACCGTGTCCACAAAATGTCATCTTATTGGCTCTCATTAGGCTGATTAATTTTAATAAACCACTACAGTGGGTGGGACAAAATTCAAGCATCATATTTAACAGGTTGAAAATGGTAGACTTTGTTTATTTGTTTTATGTTAGAATATTGTGTCATGGAGTTTAGATAGAAGATTGCTTGATCCATAGTAGATTTGGTCCATTTTTGTCAATTATTTGTATTAATAAGCTGGTATGCTAGGAGAGGATAGAAGACATTTTATTAAATCTATATGTGTCTATATTTACACACACACACACACACACACACACACACACATGTATATACACTATATAAAATGAAAAAATTCTTTGTACTTATAATAAATATAATATATAATATTATATAATACATTCAATATATATATCCTTTATTTTATTTTATTTATTTATTTATTTGCGTTTGTTTCTTTTGTGCCAGCTGAGTTGAGGAACAGTGTTTCCACGCCTCCTGCATCAGTCAGGTTATCAGTGCTAACATTTACTTGCTCCTATTCATCCCCAATACACCCTGATTTAAATAGGCCCTTGTGTGCCTCTTATCAGATCTGGCTAGAGAGAGAGAGAGAGAGAGAGAGAGAAAGGGGGAGAGAGAGAGAGAGAGAGTCCATGCAACTACCTTTGTGCTTACTCATGCTTAAAAGTAAAATGCTCAAAATATAGAGATTTCTTTTTTCTAAAACACAGTACATTAAAGATTTATTAGCATTTACTGGAGCTATTAAACACTTCTATCTATTTTCGTACAAAATTCAGTCATATAAAAAACTATTTCACTTTGTACTAATTATTTAATTTTGTAGCAGGATATGAACATACAATCAGTGAATTATGGGTTGAATTACACATATTTAAATAGATTTTAAAAATTAAGTTAATAACGTTAGAATTTAATTAGAAATTATGTTTAAAATGACAAGCCATATAATAAAACAAATAACAACCTAGTAATAAATTACCTGAGTGAATTGTTTGTACAACAGAGTGAAATATGAAAATAAATAAATAAATAAATAAATAGAAAAATTTAATAAGGGATGTAATAATTAGGAATAATATTGCGGGATTTAATACTTATTCCGTTATTCTTTTTGTTATAAGTAATTCAGCACAAATACACATGAACACGCACGCACACACACATACAAACCTATGTATATGTATGCATTTTGTATTTATATACAGTACAAATATATATATACATATTTTATGTATATATTATGAACAAGAATATGAAAATTATAGAAATCTGAGCCGAATTTTGTAAGGAGAAGGTGAGGTGGGGTGGCATTAGCATGAAGGAGGCTCTAACAAAGAATTACAGCTTTCTGCATGAATGTTCATTATAGTATTAGAATATTACACACTTCTCGTCTGCACATTACTTAATGCCTGCTGCGGCGAGGTTTCTGACCAGGCTTCACACATCTATTCTCGCGTGACCTCTTTAGTTTGAATCAGCGGTGCAGAATTTCAAGCATTACATCTATGGATTTATATCTAATCAAATTAATAAATGAGTACAGACTCACCATTCAGGAAAGACAGAAACAAAGGCAAAGAGAGAGAGAGAGAGAGAGAGAGAGAGAGACCGCACCTACTCCCTCATTATTATCAGTGCTTGTTAATTTCAGAAGTCTTGCTCTCTAAGTGCAGTTCCTCTCTTCATTAATAAGAAGCTGTAGGATAGTTCACACTACACAGGCTTTTGTCCTTGCAGTAATTGCCCTCTCTCTATCTCTCTCTCTCTCTCTCTCTCTCTCTGTGTCTACCAAGGAAATCACTAGAGACCTGGTCACTGGTCCACTGGGCCTTTACCACAGCCTCTCCTCACCCAGGTAGATCAACAGCATGCAGTACTTAAATACGGAAATAATTGCTTTTTCTCTGCAGTGACCTTTATACAATTAGCCTAAACTGACTAGCTGATACAATAGGAGTTAATTATGAGCTTTTTTTTTCATCAGGTAGACTCACCTTTGTAAATCTCACACTTAAGATTCTTACTCTTACATACGCTGAAGAAAAATGTACCACAATTTAAAACACCTTCTGAATCCACAGAGAACATCAAAAAGCAAGCTGACGCCATCTACTGACCGAGAACCACCACACACATCCTAATCAACTCAAACCCCCAACATCTCTAAGGGAAGGTTGCCTTAATTGGGAAATAATTGCCAAAAATAAAAAAAATAAAAATAGAAAAAAAAGGAAAGGAAAAAAAGGACATTTTCATCTCATTGCGTTATCATTTATTTCAGCTTGCCTTTTCAGTGTGGCACAAAGAGAGTCGAGGGGGTGAAGGACTTCAATTAGCCGATATTCTTGAAAGATGTACTTCGTCTTCGTGGTTTGTGCAAAGAACTTAAATTCATGTAAATAACGAATCTCAATTAGGAACCCGGAAAAAAAGGAGGAGAGACAGGCCTTAGCCAATTATCCCAGGCTGCTGAGTCTCTTGGGTTGCTGTGGCGGTGAGCTGAAGGCTGGTTCCTTGCCTTTTGAACGCACAATAAGCAGAAAGCCCTCAAGTCATTACCAGGATGCTCTCCGTTTTCCTCCTGAGTCGTCCACGCAAAACCGCGTTAAACGTGCAGGCTAGCATTAGGAAATGGCTGCTCTGGGAAACGCCCCAATTAAAACTGCATAGGTTTCTCACAGCTAGTATTTTTTTTATGTTGTGGGTTCCTTTTTCTTTATTTATTTTTTATTTTTTTTTGTGTGTAATAGTCAAAAAATAGGATCAGTCGAAAAACGTGTTAAGTTCTCAGAAAAGAAATTTTTACATACAACAAGCATCCAAATTAGGGATGGGAAGTATGACAAAAATATTATATCATAACATTTGCTCACAACATGCCAGGAAAGCAAATAAAGCTTTAAAAAGAAAAGGGGGAAAAACTCCTGACTAAGTAATAAATTGGTTCTAAAAAGAAAAAATCTTATTTTTGAGCATAAAATATACAATAAAAAAAAAAAAAAAAAAAAAAAAAAAATATATATATATATATATATATATATATATATATATATATATATATATATCAGAACTGGAGAACCATTATACCACTTGCTTCCAGAAATTGAAGTTTTTATTGAATAAATAAATGAATGAATTAATTAATTAATTAATTAATAAACATGTATCTTCAAAAAGTGGCATAATTTTTCACAATATTAATATCACGATTATTAATATCATATGACCCACACCTTAGCCACACTATTCCTACACTCTCAGCAAAGACATATAGAATTATACTGGTTCTTGTTGCTGCTGGTACCATTAAGCTTTATATCGTATAGCTTTTCTTGAGAAGGTCTGTATGATGACTTAATTAGCTTTAAACATACTTTAATGCTTTAAATTTAAATTATTTTAAAGGCTCACTACATTTATGCTTTCAGGTGATAAAAAAGAAAAATGTGATACCATGTCAGAAACAGGGAAAGGAAAGTTTGATACCTTTATTTCTGAGAGTGTACTTCTAATTCTGAGCATTATCGCATATTTACAAAGTGAATACTTTACGCATTAAGCTCCTTTTCCATCGTTTTCTTTACAGAGTGTGGAAGTGTGGAAGGTTTGTACTGTATGTGTGAGATTGCAGTCCTCAGACATCGTGTCTGTCTAGTTCTTAGGTGATACAGGGTGGAAAAGGACATCAATAATCAGCTACTAGACTGAGCAATCAGATGGGATTCTGATCTTCTCCAGACTTCTTAGCCTTTGTGCATGCATTTTCCTAGTTTCAATTATCTACAAAAGAAAAACTCTAGGAATTCAGAAAAGCAGCTTATCTGATCTGTATTCCTATCTATCTGTTTTTTCACAGCGCACAAAGCGGAGTGACACTTTCTTTGTTACTGCCACTTTTACAGGAAAGGGTTCCAGCTGTGAGGATTCGTACCTGTAACATTTCAGCTGTTTTTTGCTCTTGAACACGAGGTAGCACAATCAGTAGAAAAGAAATCAAGTAGGCACATTTTTTTGAGTGTATGTTCCGTTTTTTCCCTTTTCCTTTTTTCTCTGGCAAGTCATCCTCTAAGAAATATAGTATTTTTTAATCACATTATATACTGTATTTCAGAAATCTTGTGTTGCGTTATATCAAAGGATCATTATATTTCCATTCTCCATATTAAATACTGTAACGAAATTTTTCCCAGTGTCCCACATTACCAGAATTCATCTTACACTTATAATAACTCAGACATTATTGATTGCCATTAACACAGAATGTAGACCTCAGCATGAACCGTACGATGCGAGCCCACGCTTGTGATTCATCTCTGCACACCGCTCAATGAGATCATCCCGGTGTGGTCAGAGCGCTGAATGGAAATCGCCGGCGTTGTTTCAGTGTTTATTTGCTCAGGAGCGCATCTTTAAGCCAGCAGGACTCGAGTTCCTGGCAGCAGGTGTGCTCTTAATTGTGGCCTTTTGTGATTAGATAACTGCAGAGGCTAAAATGGTGAGACGAATTTATAAACAGTTAGTCACACACCCCACTTACAAGCTGTTACTACTCAAAACACCACACCTTACTCAGAACCTCCACTTAGGACAGATGTGCAGGAAGCTAGTTTAAATTTAGAAATAAAAATAATAATATCATATTTTGCCTACAATTAAAACGGTCACAAAGTCTGTAAAAAACATCTTTATATTTTTGATGAATTTTCAAGACTATAAACACAATTACAATGCATTATTATGTAGGATACACAATACCATACAACACTGGCATCAACACCTTATATGGAATTATTAACTTCATCGTGTTATATTGCACTTTAATACAAATTATCTGTTAAATGTAATACAAATCTCATATAAAGTATTTTTTATTAGTGTTATGTATTAAAATACAATTCTATTTCTATTAAAAGATCTCGGCATGTATTATATGGCTTATACTTTTTTGTTATCAATGGAATAAAGTACAGGTAGTATGCTACAGTATAATGGATTATAAGTTGTGTTCCTATGTTATACCTGTGTTATAGCACATGTCTACAGTGTTTTCATAAGCAGAGATTATAATGCATTATAGTACCTGACCTTTTAAAGTCATAAACACATGCTTCACATGCTTCATGGGTAACACTTTCTATAAAGGCAATGTTATGTATACATTCCCATTACAAATGTAATTAAAAGTTCAGAATAATTATTCCACATTATTAAAAATGCATTTTACTGTACAGAGAATATAATGCTGTACGCATTGTTTATAACAAATTATCTTGAGAAACAGACTCATTAAGACCTGGTTTTTAACAATATGTATGCACAATATTTTGTATGTATTTATAATTCATTATATATTTGTCTTGAATTGGTCATAAATTCATGCATGTGATGTATGCATACCTCCATGTTTATACAGGATTTATAAATGTTTAGTTTTTTTTGCATTGATAGATCTGAAATTAACTAAATTATTATTATTTTTTTTACCTCTTACCTCAGTGGTTTTGCTGATTAGTTTTAAGATAATATGCTAAAATGTAATATATTGTGTATGGAAATTTCAGATTACCTGGTTTAAAAATATTACTTCTATACAATTTGAGCGGAAATGTAATTATGTGCAAAATAATGTACACCCATTATATAGTGAAACATAACAGCGTGTGCATGCAGTAAACTTATTCTGAGCCAGATATACAGTATATAGTAGGAAGACATAATAATATTAACTGTTATTAGTATAGCACTGGTCTTACGCCCAAGGACACTCTAAGAAGAAAGAAAAAACAGTGACATCAGCGAGTACAACTCCAATCCAAACCGAGTGGAGTGATCATTAAAGCTGAACCCGCTTCTTAGATTAATCTTATTGCTAAATGGGGATGTATCTCCATCTCTGGCTAAGCAGGATTTTCTCACAAGCTTTATATAGCCCTTCATCTACCTTCCCTTTGCTCTCTTTCCAAGTCTCTCGTACTGTCATAAACACTCTTTCCTCTTTCACCTTGCTTAATCCTCATTTCCTGTCCATTTTTCAGTTTCTCTCTCTTCCATTTGCCATTTTTCTCATGTTTTATCCTCCCTCTCCCCCTCTCTCTCTTTCTATCTTTCCATCTTTCCCTCACTCTCTCTCTTTCTCTCTCCCCTCAGCAGCCCTTGAATTGAATGCACAAATTACATCCCTCCACCTTTCACTCCCACTAAATCTTTCCTTTTTTCCACTTTGCTGAGCCTGAATATTTTATTCCTCCCATCAAATATGCATCCCATTAATTAAGTTAAATTACTCTTGACTGCCAAATATCCTCTGCCGATGACTGTCAACACAAAATGCATGGCTTTGAACTTCTAATGACATGGCCTCACTCGCAGCTGAGTTACAGCCTTCAGAAAAGCGTCCACGGGCAAACGATCAACCCCCTTACTCTCTGCCAAGCTGCAAATTAAGTGCCGGTTTCTTTTTCCTCTGGCTTTTTTAACAAGCTCACAATGGATGACATGCATGCTCTTGACAAGCAAGAACTTCCATTTTAATTATATACCTTTTCCTCATCTTTTAATTGCTGTTGTTAATCAGTCATTAACTTCTGCCGTCCCCCCTCCCGAGCACAAATCCTAAATCAACCCGCAGCACATCTCAGCTCCATAAATTCCATCGCTCCACTGCTTGTGCGCGCTCTAACGTGTAATTTCATTTATTTTTAAAACTGTCATTTTTCCAAACAGAGGTATTTGTTATTTGTTCTAAGGGGGGTTGACAGTAAGGGGATTTTAATCATAACTTGCATTAAATTATCCGTCTCCGGATCTGTCAGGGGGATAAATTCAAGACGACACTAAGACGCTGCTATTGAGTAATTGTGTTCTGCGCAACACTAATATTACCGCTGACTGATTCCAAACAATGGTGATTGAGCTATAGGGCTATTTGCTTTTCACCCTCCCTGGATAATTCCAACCTGTCCTAGAAGCCAAAGGATCTCCATACAAGTACAGATACAGCACTGACAATGGGCCTATTTGTCTCTCCTCCTCCCGAAAGGAAACAGATGTTCTGGAGAAGCTGACTAGGAGCAACATGAGCCAAAGCACTGCTTTGAACAAGCCCATGGCCTAGTGGGAGGGCTGCACTGATATGATATGACAGACAGGGATGGGGCCCGTTGACAACAAAAAGAAAAGGTCTCAGCCCGCACTGTCTCCATGATGGTTCTTTTTAGAGACTCGGAATAACCTAACACTCCACCCATGCACCACAAAAAGAATGAGTTAAAAGGGAAATCTTCAATTTCGCCCACTTTATGGGTGGATGAGCATCTCTGGATGACTAGGTGGGCATTTTTAGGACTGGGGGCCATTTGTGTCCCACTGATATTGCATTTATAGATATATATTTAAAGAAATTGTAAACATACAGTACATGTTAAACACAAGTAAAGCGACCTTTTACAACAACCTGTGTGTGGTAGAGATAGAGAGATTTGCACAACTTTGATTTTGTCCTTAAAATATATTCAGTAAAATCTATTGTGTTTGCATTAATATGTGAATCTGTTCAACAACTTTTTTAATTTTACAGCGCATCAGAATGTTATGAAGTACGTAGTGTTATTCTTTTTTGCCTTATTCACATTGAAATTGTAATATTATATATTGAAAAAAAATACAGCTTACATTTTCCAGCACTGCAGTTGTTTTAATCGTTTCCACAGTTTAAGTGATGTAATACATAATTTTGCATCAAGCAGTTAATTGATCCATCAACATCACTGCCAAACTAACTGAAAATCCTGAACACAGAGAGATACCCAGTTGAAACAGCATAATGTACACACGATTGAAATGCTCCGCTATACAGTACATACTACAACTAATTACAATTAATTGCAGCATGCTCCTTCAGCATAACCTATACTCTGCCAAACAAACTGTTCCATACTGCATCACTGTGTTCATTTTGTGCGCACAGTTTTTTCAGGCAGCCTATACCATGATATTTTTTCGAACGCACTTCAAACATGTAATTATAATCAGGCAGTTTGCTGACTTGCTGTGACAACAGTACTTTAGTCATGCTGATATGAAAGCGCTGTGTCGGCTAACTAAATATACACACCCAGTGACATTGTGGTGTGTGTGTGTGTGTGTGTGTGTGTGTGTGTGTGTGTGTGTGTGTGTGTGTGTGTGTAGGTGTGTGTGTGCATTTTGTTATGTTTCACAAATTGAACCTTTAATAGAGTATACGCACTTAACTAACTTTAAATGACAGTTATAAAGGTTCCACTGTCATTAAATAAATTAATATTTAAACTAATATTCCACTCTTTGGAGAATAGAATAGAATAGAATAGAATAGAATAGAATAGAATAGAATAGAATAGACTGTCTAATACTATGTAGTGCTAATTAAAATCAGCTGCTGGCTGGCTAAACTGGCTAAAGCTAGTGAATTCTCAAGTAAATTGTGAATTTCTGTGGCTAATTTCTGTAGATGATCTTCAGGAAGCACTCAAGAAGGCATGAGCGATTCACACCAGATTACTGTAGACGTCTTTTTTTACTCTACGGCGAGACGGATCCAGCAGGTTTTAAAAGACGGAGGACTTCATATTAAATATTGATTATTGCATAGGAATTTCATTGCATAAAATAACAATTTATACTTATGATCTTGATTGTAATTATTTATAACACATTGATTTAAATTTTTGTCACTAAACTTTAAGCCTCTACGATATGTCACACTTCCCATGATCCATACTTAATGAAAGGTTTGGCCAGCGTTAGTAACAGTAGTGAACACTTTGCGGTGCTGGTCTCTGATGTAATGTGGAACCAATGTTTGGTTCTACGTTCCCATGCTAAATACATTCTAGTAATCACTTTCCCTCCAGTCTTCTATAAATAACCTGAAATATACCTTACAAAGATTTAAGAGTGTAAATCAAGGACTTGATACGATAAAGCAAAAAAAAAAAAAAGGTACTGTAATTTGTATGAGTTTTTAACTACATTATTAACAGATAAATGCACTTTAGAAAAAAAAAAGCAAACGAGCATGAGCAGTGTTGTGAAACAGAAGTGTGTTGTCTAGACAAAATATAACCTCATCTGTTTTGTTAAATGAATTATGCAAAGCGGGATCCCAGCTTCTCGTTGGTTAAAAGTAAATATTTAATATTCATCCTTGCACTCTGAAATTATAGAACACTTGTCTGTGAAAATTGCCCATTTTGGCCAATTTGGTGTGTGCCCCTGAAGACTTTGATTTGGATGTATTGAGCTTTTAAGTCCACGGTGCTTTGTAAGACTCTACTTGTTGTACTCTAACCACAAATAAATGGCTTTCACAATTAGAGGTTTAAATAATGTAGTGGCTCATGCTCGGTCTTATGCAGGATTCGAAAGAGCTTTCTAATGCACATAATGATTAAGTGTAATTCAAATACCAACTGTGTTGTTCAAAATCTGACAGGCAATAATTTGCTCTATTATATTGTGCCATTTAATTGCCCACTACCGACATCCTTTGACATGTCATGAGGCAATGATTTACAATTACTCTAGCAGTGAAGCTCAGCAAATGACAATATAATCATCTACATATCCCCTCTCATCTGCCGTAGCTAGTAAGGCAAGTAAAAATAGTTAGCGTTGTAGTTTTAACAGGATTCTATTCGAGGATTATAAAAAATTGCAGCAGAGGATGAGGTTTAACAATAGAGTCCGCTTAAGAAGGCTGCTGTGGGATGAGAAGGGAATCACTGTGATTTTGACTCACTGTCAGGGAAAACACACACACAATAGCTGATGGTGAAATATTACTGATGTCAGACTTTAATCTTAATGGGGGGAAAAGCAAAGTGAATAATCTAAAAACAGACTTGAGTCATGCATCCTTGGACATTAAAAGCATGCACTTTCTCAAACTTGATCTAACTTTATCGCATCAACGAGAAATAAGCGCAGTAGCTGAACTCAAAATGCCCAGCAGATCCATGCAGTATTTATCGTCTGCACGCAGAAGTCAGAAAAAAATGACCGATAAAAAAGAAAGCCATCAACTACATCCAGCAGAGGCAAAGGAGGGGGGAAAAAACACTGAATAAAGTTAAAGTATCCTGCCCTAATTTGAGCTGGGAAAGCTAGAAAACAAGTTTGTTCCATATTAAACCAATGTTTCACAGCGTTTAAGGAGCTCATGCATAATTTAGTGGGTACAAAAACGAGCACAACATGGTGGGGGGGTTGGTGGGGGTCCTTAGAGGGAAGCCAAGGCTGCTGAGTGCACTGCCTGCTTTAAAATGATGGAGGAGAAGAGGGGATTCTCATTAAGTGGCTTCACTCCACCCCAAGCAGCAGACACCAGAGAGAAAGCGCCCACAAAATCACCGCCTCATGTTTCCCCATTAAATATGAAGAATTGCGCAATATGTGCAGAGAGGCAGTTTGCCGGGGTCAGCCGTCGCACCGTTTCTGCTGTATCTGCAGGTCATGTTATGATGACCGACTTTACCCGCGTTCAATCAAAGGGCCCTCTGTTTTAGGAGACAGAGCGGGGAAATTATAACAACACAAGGCAGGGGGACTTTTAATGAGGAAAAATTAGGTTTAGGGAGGAAGCGTTGCGCTCAAGGAAGCCAAGCGGCTTCGTTTGCATGGCGGGTGAAGTTGTCAAATGTGGCAGCAGTGCAAAGTCTTCGTACGTAGTTCACCTCGTGACGTTGAGTTGGAGTCGCAAATAAGCACCTAACAACAGTCAGGTAGAAACCAGTACTAAGAAATAGAAAAAAGAAAAAAGAAAAAAAACAAGACATGCTGTTATGGAAAAATAATCCATGATGTGATGCACCAAAGCAAAAAGCTAGTTGGTGAAGGTGACTGTTTCCTGAAAATGGCACATTTTATTCTTCATAAACCACTAAAATGGATGAAGGATTACATTTTGAATTAATTAAAGAACATATCATACTGTTTTCCATTTCTAGTTACATTTAATGCTGTAGAATAATAATCTTTCTCTCTTTGGTTTTAAAGCAAGTTAATGAACAATAAAATGGAGCTTGTATTGTTACAAAGGAAGCATGAAGCCTGCAAGCCTGTGGAGACTTTTGCCATGGTAGAAAACTAGTGATAACAACTCTTTCCAAATTCTGAATACTGCACCATATTAGTGCAGTATAATTTTTTTACTCATTTTTTTGCATATTTCCAAAAACCTCCCTGCCAGATCCTCTGTTCAATCGTTTCGATCAAGAATTCACCCAGACTGTTGTATAAAAGCTCACAACAAGCTAACACTGACACTATGCTAATGTTCAGAGCCATAAACCCATCAACCAGCACTCAACATGGCTTTCCTTTGATCTCAGTCGTCTCCAAATTCACTGCCTCCTGTCTGACCCCTGTAAAAACGTTGACCTTCAGCCTCATCGTCCATTACGTGCAGGCCTTCTGGGTGTAGGCTTTCAAACAGCAGGAGTTAACCCAGTCATTAAGGAGATGTAGATGGGTGTCAGTGTTCATGCCGCATTCCCTGTCTATGAGCAATGGCAGGAAGATGGTCAGTCTAACTGGTTCCTGACTGTCATTTGCATTTAATAATCAAATGTCACAGAGTTGAATGGTCTCAAGTAGTGGATGTGGTACTGCAGAAAAAAAGTTTTACTACAATTATTCATTCGTTTTGAGCTAGACCTATCCAAATGTGCAACGTCTGGAGTTTTGTGAAGGTTAAACACTTATTAATAG